>NC_065578.1:171907733-172215733 GCF_024542745.1 Macaca thibetana thibetana
CTTTAGTAAATACCTGGGAGTGAATTAGTGGGTCAAATAATAAATGTATAAGAATTATTTATTTCAAAAATATTTTATCATTTTCCAATCTGACAAGCAATGTACATGTATTCCAGTGGCTCAGTATCCTCAGTAAACTTGGTATGGTCAATTTTTCAGTCTTTTTTTTTTGTTTCTTTGAGACAGGGTCTCACTTTGTTACCTAGGCTAGAGTGCAATGGTGCAAGCTTGGCTCACTGCAGCTTCCTTGGCCTCCCAAGTTCAAGTAAATCTCCTGCTTCAGCACCCCAAGCAGCTGGAACTACAGACACATGCCACCAAGCCTGGCTAATGTTTACATTTTTTGTAGAGATGGGTTTTGCCATGTTGCATAGGCTGTTCTTGAACTCCTGAGCTCAAGCAATCCACCTGCCTCAACCTCCCAAAGTGCTAGGATTACAGGTGTGAGCCACTGTGCCTGGCAAGTGTCAGTCTTTTTAATTCAACCATTTTAGTGTGTGTGTCTTAATATCTAAAGATTAATCTCCTGTTCCTTGGAGACTAAAGAGGAATTTTTTGCATTCTTATTGGGCATTTGTATGTCTTCCCTTATATAACATATGCTCAAGGTTTTTGTCTCTCTCTTCAGAAAGTCAGTAACAAGATTTTCTGAAATGAGTAATATTTTCTTATTACTGACTTTCTGAAGAAAGGGTTGCTTGTCTTATTATTGTTTTGTAAGAGTTCATTATACATTGTGTTTGATTCCCAGTCTTTAGAATGCCTTTTCAAAAGTAGTACATTTGGGAGACTGTCTAAATTTTTTTTCCTACTCTAAGGTCACAAATATTTCTTGTATTTTTAAAAGTAAATTTTATACTTTTCGTATAAAAGTATGTATAAAATGATGTATAAAATATATATAACGTATAAAATGATGACACAATCATAGTTAAATTTTGTTAAGTGCTAAGTGGTCATTGTTGAGGATTATTTATTTTTCCGTTTTTAATTAGAGTGGTTTCACTGCTATTTGTTGAAAAAATAATTCTTTCACTATTAAATTAATAACATTGTTAAAAATAGTTGAAAATATGCACATAGGTCCACTTTTCAACTTCTTATTTTTTGTTTTGTATTGATCTGAATGTCTATCCTTATGCTGATTTTAAAAAGTCTTATTTACTATAGCCTTATCATAAGTAAATCAGATAATGTAAGTTCTCCAAGTTTCCTTTTCTCCCTCCAAATTGTTCTGGACATATTAGATCCTTTGAGTTCCATATATATTTAGAATGACCTTGTCGATCTTTAAAAAAACAAATAAAGCTACATTAGTTATGATGATATTACATTAAACTTGCAGGCCAACTCTCATAAAATTGATTTTTTTAACGATATTGAAAGTCCCAATTCATGAATTATATCAAATTACTTTCATGTCTTCTTTCATTTTTCTCAATATTTTCGACACATTTATTAAATATATTCCTAAGCATTTTATATACAATGATGCAAAATAAGTTGAAGTTTTATTTAACCTTCCTATTGTATATGCCTAGTATACAAAAATACGCATGATAGTGTACATTAATTTTCTCATATATGTCTTTGATAAGTTCATTTATTGGTACTCATAATTTGTAGATGTCTCAGAATTTTCTAAGTAATTATATGATCTACAACAAAGTAATTCTATTCAAAATTTTCTTTTATTTCACATTGTTGCTTTATTGCAATGTCAGAGACTTCCATGAAACTACCATCCTGAATAGTAATGGGGAGGATGGCCATCATTAACTTGTTCACCAATTTAAACAATTCCTTCCTAGCTAAAATTTAAAACCACTAGTAGGAAGAATCAGTACCAATAGAAAGTCACATCTTTGTAAAAATTTTCTTTGATACATTCGGACAAAGTAATTTTTATCTCACTGTACTTCTTCTATTTAGAATCAGGTTCAAATTCAAATGTGTAGTTAGTAATTATACTTGCTTCGTGTCTGCTATTGTGCCATCTAAAGCCAAAACCATTGCCTAATTTAGTGCTTAGAGTTATTTGAAATAGCTTCTTTTATTACAACTTTTAAATGGGGTAACTAGGAACAAAGAAAACTATATTTTCCCTTAAAGTTACATTCATTAGGTGGCAAAGGTAAAATTTAAAGTCAGTCTTTATTACCATGTGTAACGCTTTTTTTTTTTTTTTTTCCATTTTGCTTTCCTGCCATCCCTTCTCATTTCTATATATGCTTGTAGAGAACTCAGTACATCACACTGTAATCTTTTGCTTATCTACTTGCTTATCTAACCAGCTTCAGTTATTCGAGAACCATACATTATTTTTATTTGACAACTCAATATTTAGCTGGAGACTCTTCATTATTGTTGCAAGTTAAAAGTTTGCACCATGTAAAACTTGATATAAAATGAATTTGTGATACCAGATATTCAACCTTTTACTACTTTATTCCACTGTGTAGATATTTACATAAAAATGTCTCAAATTATATATAATTTTTAAGTATGCAGGTAAATCTCATATTAAAATATTTTATATTATTTACATCAAGACCAAGAGTAAAGTCCAACAACAATACAAAATAAAATGATACCCCCAAAAGTAGGTGTTTGAACCCTTGTTATTATATAATCAGTTTTAGTGACAGTCCCTTGTGATAGAATGTTTACGGGTGAATGGATTTTTCTTATTCATCATTAACTGATTTATCCTTAAGGATGCATTGCATTGATCTATTGTCTAGTCTAACATATATTGAATTCTAAGTAGTGGAAATATACTGAGCTTATGACAGGCACTGTTAATGGAGACTTTATTTAGAAGTCATATTTTAAAATAACTTGAACTAGCAGCAGTTTGACATCTTGGCAAAGCACCATTGACAAATACTAACTTGGAAACATGTATATGTCTACAGTGTAAGGACTCCTATATATATATTATATAATATATACATATATATATTATATAAGGAAAATTTAATATTTTCTGATAAAGAATTTTATCCAGAATATATAAGGAAGTCTTAAATCTCAGTATAAGAAAACATAAAAAGAATAATGCAAATGGCCAAAATATTTGAACCAGCACTGTTCAAATGTTTGCACTATGGAAAATGATATAAAATGGATTTGTGATCACAGAAATCACAACCCTTCATTACCTTATTCAAGTGCGCAGATAAACTTGAATGAGTGACAGTTTATCTCTTTGTTGAGAAGTGGTGTTAGGGATTGCAAAGGGACAAAAATAATATATTTATTATCATGATTATGGTAGTGGGTTCATGAATGTGTGTGCACGCGCGTGTGTATGTGTATAAACTTATCAACATTTACATTTTAACTATATGCAGTTAATGGTTATGCAGTTTATTTTGTGTCATGATAGCTGTGAAAGTAAAAAAAAAGCAGAAAAGATAAAAGTTATTCTCAAGAAAAGTGAAAAAATTAATTCATATTATTCTAATGGTTTGTGAGTGAATAAGCTAATAAATAACTTTATAAATTATATATGATTTATAAATAATTGACATTTCTGAAAAATATGAATCTCATATACATATATAGCTTTAGCGATTTATATAGATTTCAGCTATGCATGTAAATATTAAATATGTAAAATATTTTGTGCTATTCATATTGAGTCCAAGAACAAAGTTCACTAACAATGTAAAATAAAACAAACAATACCCCCAAAAGTACATGTTTGAACACTTGTTGCTATATAATGTTTTAGTAACAGTTCCTATCATCTTTTTTGATATATACATGAAAAATATCTATATGAATATATGTGTTGAAAAGGCATATATTATATGTATATACACATACATATATGAGCTCATAAAGCTACCTAGTATTGTATTCACTCACTGATCCTTAGAATGATATAAATTAATCTTTATACTTTTCTTGAAATTTATTTTTATCTTACCTATATTCATCTTATCATTTTGTTTTCTTTGATTTTAGCAGCTATAATGACACAAAATAAACTGCATAAACCTTGAGCTGCACATAATTAAAGGCTAAATCTTGATAACTTTATACATGTACACACAAAAAAACTCATGATACCATCCTCATAAACAGGATAATGAATATATTCGTTATCCTCAAAGTTTCTATTTGTTTCTTGGCAACCCCAAACACCACTCCTCACCAAATGGATCATCTGCCACTCATTTTACATTAGTTTGCATTTTCTAGAGTTTTATATAAATGGAATCATATGTTATGCAGATGTTCTTTTACATAAAGGCTCTCATTCAGTTTTGTTTGTAATAGTTCCAAACAGGAACAAGTTTTTCTCTGGCTTATTTTACACACCATCATCATTTTGAGCTTCATTTGTTCCTTATGTGTTTCAATAGCTTATTCATTAATATTGTATGAATGAACAATTGTTGGCATTGTATATTTCATCACTTACCTGTTGAAAGACATTTGGGTTGTCTCCTGTTTGGAACTACTACAAATAAAACTGGAATAGAGCCTTCTCATAAAAGACCTGTCATAGACATTTATTTTTGTTTTGGAAAAATATATATATAAATAAAATGACTGGATTATATTGAAGGTATACATTTACATATTTACTGAACTGTCAAACTGCTATTTATCATGAAGCCTAGTTCATACAAACCATCACCTATGCATGACAATGTCAGACTTTTAAACTTCATTTATTCTAATATACATGTAAGTGTATTTCATTGTGTATTAATTTACTTAACCTTAATCCGTATATTTCAATTTTGGACATCTTCTTTGGTGGACTACTTGTTTAAATATTTTGGCCATGTTTATTATTATGTGTTTGTTTTATTATGCTGAGTTTTAATAGTTATTTATATATTAGGGATAAAAATCTTTATTAGAAAATATTAAATTTCATATATAAAAAGTTATATTTCATATTTAATTTTTTGTATATATAATTTCAAAATATTTTGTTTTAATTTGTAATTTGTCTTTTTATTCTCTTAACAGCATCTTTCAAAGAGCCAATGTTTATATTTTTGATTAATTCAAATTTATCCATTTTTTTATGGATCATGCTGTTGCTGTCATATATAAAAAATGTTTTGGGGGGAGATATAAGATCAAAATGATATTTTCCTATGTTTTCTTTTGGAAGCTCTATAGTTTCAGATTTTACATTTAGGGCTATAATCAATTCTGAATAATTTTGGGTTCGTGATGCCAGTTGTAGATCATAATATTTTTAATTTTTTTGCAAATAGGTTTCCAACATTTCCTCTACTGTGTGTTGAAAAGGCATATATTTTGAAATGTTAACTTAAAAATAAATGTTATTCTTTTGAATGATAAAAACAAAATACAGAAAACTTCTAAATCCATATCCCTAATACGGAATTTAATTTGATGGTATCAGTTCAGGTAAGACAAAAGATAGCAACAACACAACGTTATAAGTGTTACACTAACAGTATGTCCTAAATACTGTGGAGCCAGGGACAACAGAGGAAGAAAAATTTATCTTACCTGTGTGATTGAGGAGGGCCCATAAAGGTAGGAGCATATGTGTTAAGCTTTGAAAAATGAGTAGAAATTTCTCAATTGAAACAAATGTGACAGAGCTGGCATTTTTAGGGAGCAAAAAGAGCACAACACCGGACAGTGTAAGCATATCTAAAACTGACCCCAAATTAGCAATATTTTTTTCGCTAGGAGAATTTCTTTCTAGAAATAAACACTTTTTAAATGAAATGTGTAAAGGCCCTGTTATGAAAGTGAAAAACCTAGTAGGAAGTTTGGATACTAGATGTTTAAAAGTTTGAATTTTATTTAACGGTTCCAATGAGGGTAACTAAAAATGACAAAAAAAAAAAAAAAAAAATGGAATCATTTCAGGAAGCTTTTGGAACACTAAATATTCCACATTCTTTCAGATCTTAAGATGATCTAAGTTATCTATAAAACTCAATTCCTAGATGGTATACATGTCTTAAAATAAAACAATGGAATTTTTCCTAAAAATAAATCATGTGCTAAACTTCATAAATTTCTTATATGTAGACAGTTTTGTAGAATCTGTGAATAATCAAGGGTCTGCTATTTTCTAATGCGCTATGTAACCATAATATTGTTCCATTCATCATTATATCACTAAGAAATTGACAGCTTAATATAGACCCCTGCAAATCAAGCAAACAAATTCCTCTATCAAGACTGATTTTTAACTTGACCTCAGATCAGTTTATTTTATTAGATATAATTCTCATTTTCCACTATCTTTTGGCACTTCCTAATGAAGAATTTGGGAAAATATTGTTGCACTGTAGAAAACGCATTTGATGAGACCTGCAGATGGGAAATCCATCCCCAATACTATCCATCACTATCTTGTTTTTATTACTTCAAATATATTACTTAATCTCTTCTAGTTTCTATGCTCTCACATCTAAAATTATGCACCTAAATAATTTCCAGGGTCATTCCAGGATGAAAATTTTATGATCTATGAACATGGAGAGATTTTTCTCAGCAATAAGAATTTCCTTTTAAACCCATAGGCACTCCAAAATTCTACAGTCATGTCGAAGTCAAAATTTTATGAAAATATTTACCTAATTTTTGTTAGAGACCCAGATGACTGTTAGCAAATTTATCCACTTTTTTATTAGAAAGGTGCAGCCATTTCGCTAAGTTAGAAAATAAAATCTTAATCTTAGTCAATGGCATGAATCATTTTGTATTTTATTAAGAAAGGTGACACTTTTATTATGATTTTTCCTCTTTGAAACTTCTCTTTATAGATAGCCCCAAAATTAGTTATCCTAGATATTGCATATACTCTGCAAAAGTTTATTAGTATTACCGTTCATTCTATTACACTATTCATTAAGCTTGAACTACTCTTTATTGATGCCTTTGATGGCACAAATATGATAGAACATTAGATCAATCTACAGTAGTTACTGCTTTACAATTGTCAGTCCTCAAGTGGATTGTGATAATTGCTTTATTATGAACTGAGTATCTACTGTGCAAATACAATGTCATTTTACTGATAACTGCAGTTGAAAAACAAATCAAAGGGAAATATAAATAAGTACTATAGAATCTTCAATTTAATTTTCTGATAATGTTCAGATATTTTAAATTATCTCTTCTCAATAAATCCATGAAAGTTAATTTTTAAAAGATGTCTTCTGTAGTAGAAATTTTATGAACTGTAAAAGAGTAGAAATTGAAAATCTTAAGGCAGATAGAACTTTGTGGCACCCCTGAGAATACACGCTATTTGTAGATGTCTCTTTCACAAAGTTATCTCTGTATAACTTTGAACATAAGTCTGTGATGAAACCTAAGTCACAAGGGATTTTAAGATATTAAAGGCAGAGTTTCAAGGAGAGGTAGCAAATTAATATATCATTGTTTACCAAGAACGAGAAATTCATCTCATCTCTGTCACAAAGGTGCCTGAAAATTACTAGTTTGCCACAGAAGAATTGTATTACCTGGCAATTTAAAACGGTATAAAATTATAAGTTTCCATCCTCAAATTGTGTTTCATAGTATTTTTATAACTATATAAAATTGAAAAAAATTAAATATGCAAAAGATGTAAACATAAACTTATAAATTCCAATCAATTATGGAATAGCAATGAAGTCGCCCCCTAAAATGTATAGCTTTATTTCTAAGAAATGTTTTACTATGAAAGAGTGAACACTTGCATGAAATTATAAAAAAGAAAATGAAAATCTGTAACTTATACAAGATATTTATTTCATCATCTAAATAACAAAAAACAGAAACCTTTTAACTAAACATCCGAAATGAGACTTGAGAGAAAGATATCACAGTGTGTAAAAGTAATGAGTTTTCACATATACTTCTCAGTATCATTTACTTATGTAATAGTTATAAAAATATGTCCACTTTAAACTGAAAACTGAAATATCTGAATTACATAATGCATGAAATATAAGAAATATATTTAGCCACATTGTGTTATAGTATTTAACAAGTATAAATAAATATCTAGAACTATTCAAAATATTTGAGAATGTGAAATTATATACACCTAAAGAATTATCAAATGTAAACCAAAAAACCTTATTGGAGCAATCTAAATATAATTTTTATAAAGTAATATTCCTATGTCTCAAAAAGAAAAGAGCTTTCTATTTACTCTACCAAACTGTAGAAGTAACAAGGAAAGATTTTACGTTCCTGCAGTTCTTTTTTTTTATTTTTTATTTTTTTGAGACGGAGTCTCACTCTGTCGCCCAGACTGGAGTGCAGTGGCATGATCTCGACTCACTGCAACCTCCCTCCTCCCAGATTCAAGCGATTCTCCTGCTTCAGCCTCCTGAGTACCTGGCCTTACAGGCTCCCACCACCACGCCCAGCTAATTTTTGTATTTGTAGTAGGGACGCGGTTTCGCCATTTTGGCCAGGCTGGTCTCAAACCCCTGACCTAGTTGACTTGCCATCCTCGGTCTTCCAAAGTGTTGCGATTACAGGCGGGAGCCACCGCGCCTGGTCTACTTATTTTGCTGACCAAAAATAGTGCTTAAAGGTAACTTGAAACAAAGTTACTGCTTATATGGAAGACATGTACTTAAGATCTCTGGTTAGTTTCAAAGATTTTGACATTCTTTCTACTGCCTCACAGTGAAAGATAAGAAATTTTGAGTTACTGACTAATAAATTGCCAATGTGAAATATAAACTTTCTGTTAATATATACCCAATTTAAGTCTATAAATTCTCTTAAAAACTGAAATTAGCAATTTGAAAGTAAAAATAGTTTATATAATTGAAAGTAATTTTTTCTTTGAAATTTATATTGATATCATTATGTAAATGGTAAAGACTACAAAATTGTTTTCTTGTAAATGCAAAAGCAAAATTCAAACTTCTACATAATACTACTAAAGCAAACAATTTCCAGAAAATAATCTTTATATATTTCTTCTCACTTGAGACTTTAGAGTCATTGTTCTTAAAGGTAATAAGAATTTATATCATTTTATTATTGACAACCCTTTAACAAAGTTTAAAGAACATATCATGTTTGCATATGAATTATGTCTTGTATATAACTAGGGGATTGTTTTTGGAATGAGTCTGAAAAATCAATTACTAGATTTTCAAATAATGAGTTGATTAATAGAGATAGTACATATAGCATTTTTTGCTTTTTCTTTTATTATATTCTTTTGAAAACAACATTTAAAAAAAATATGGGAAGAATACCTTGCAGTCGTTTATTGAAGATATCCTTAGAGTTAATTGTTCATGAAACACACATAAGGGTGATCCAGAAGTTAGAAAGTCCAGGAATACTAGCTGAGTTTCTGTTCCATTCTTCATTTTGATGCTTACTTATCATGTAATGTCTGGCAAATTTCTGTGCTTTAATGAGATAGGTATTTTAGTGGTAGAAGATATATGCTCAAGTGACAAAATTATTCTGAGTTGTAGCCTGAAGACAATAACCAAAATTTTGCTTAACATAAATTAGTTAATACTCTGAACTTGAAGACATAAAAACATTACCTCTAGGGGCAAGTTAGATGCTTAGTTAATAGGTGTTTGATCTGCCTTGGGGTTTTAACAAAGTGAAAGGAAATATAAAAATTATAAAGTGAATCATGCCAGTAAAATGTCACTCAAGACTCAAGAAATACAGTGATAACATGAATTGTCCAAATTAACCTTAAGCTCTAAATTACTTTTTCACTTAAAAAAATCTACTAATCCACAGTGGACAGAATTAGCTCATCAAAATTATTGTTTCAAGACATTGTTATTACTGGTGCATGCATGGTTCTTAATTAATTAATAATATAGTGTGCACAAGAGAAGTTACCACCCAACATAAATGTTAAAATTGGACAAATATAGGGTCTTACAGTTTTATTTTAGTTTTTAACATTTAAAATATGATGTGCTAATACATGTAATATTAGGTGCTTATTTTTCTTCTTAATATTATGCTCCTAAAATTTATCTATTAATTTGCTGCAATTCATTATGAATTTGGTAAAACATTTCATGTTTAACCTTCTTTCTCTCACTTCCCTGTTTATAGACATTTCAGTTTTTTCAGGTTTTTGCTAATGTTAAAAAGTAATGTCTGTTATAAATTTATAAAAAGTTATTGGTGGGCATGTGTAACAGTTTCTCTGTAGTTTATACCTAAAAGATACATCTTTACATTGTATAGTACATACAATATTATAAGAAAATGTCAAAGTGTTTTCAAAGTTATTTGGAACAGTTTTTATTCCTATTGGTAAAGTTTAGTAAACACTATGGATCCACTTTCTCCATGTAAGTTGGTGTTGTAAGATTTTAAAATTTGTCCACTGAATTGATATAAAATAATATTTACTTTTAGTCTTCATTTGCATTTACCTGTTCACTAATAAGACTGAAATTGACTTCATATGATTGTTTGTCATATTAATTTAATACAACTAAATATTTCTGACAAACATCATACTATCTTTTAGGACAATGCAAAGCAAAGATAATTTCTTTACATGGCACTGTCAGGTTGATTATGAATATTAAGTTTGATTGAAATCTTTTCAAAGTGCAAGACACCAGAACCTTGCACAATAATAGAGACTGAGTAACTCATAGATGAGTCAAATTTGTTTGAATGACCTGGATACTTTGGCTTCTTAAAAATTTCTTCATCACAGAATTTTTTATATTTTTCATATACACAATGCACTTACCTGTATTCATTTTTTATACCAGATAAAAACATATGTCTCTTCAACTAACATTTTTAATATAAATAATAAATGGTCTCTTGTTTTTAAAAGTGATTTCTACTTCACTTATTTTGTTACTGCAATTGACTCATTTCTTGTTCACTGTGCCTACAGTTTTGAATTCCTTAGTATTAGTCACATTGCTAATAAAAATGGTTGGCTCGGGTGGATACGGTGGCTCATGCCTGTAATGCCACCACTTTGGGAGGCTGAGGTTGGTGGTACACAAAGTGAACAGATCGAGACCATCCTGGCAAACATGGCGAAACCCTGTATCTCCTAAATAAATACATAAAAAAAAAAAATTAGCTGAGCCTGGTGGTGCACACATATAGTCCCAGGTACTCAGGAGGCTAAGGCAGGAGAATCATTTGAATCCAGGAGGCAGAGCTTGCAGTGAGCCAAGATCCTGCCATTGCACTCCAGCCTAGGTGACAGAGTGAGACTGCATCTAAAAAAAAAAAAAAAGAAAAAAAAAGAAGGTTAGCTCGTTCTTCATTTTATCATTCATTCTTCTTCACAAACTTAATTGTGACATTTTATTCTGTATGCCACCAATTTAAACATCAATTTTAATATTCCACTTTTAAAAATATAATAGAGTCATAGAAACAGTAACTTAGGTTTTCGCCTTTTTTTAGTACCAAATATTTATTTTTAATTTAACGTTATTATTATTATTATTATTATTTTGCCCGTGAAATTTTTAGCACTAATGTATTATTAAGAGTGTATGCTTTTGGTAAGGGAGATTTTGTCAAATTGCTGATTAAAATTATGCACTCTTTTATGGCACTTGTATTAATGGCATAGGTAAGATTCTCAAAGATCAAGTTTGGAATTCCAGCAGAAGAGCAATAACTAACAAACAATCCCATCGAAAAGTGGGCAAAGGATAGGAACAGATTTCTCAAAAGAAGACATTCATACAGCCAACAGACACATGAAAAAATGCTCATCATCACTCACCATCAGAGAAATGCAAATCAAAACCACAATGAGATACCATCTCACACCAGTTAGAATGGCAATCATTAAAAAATCAGGAAATAATAGGTGCTGGAGAGGATGTGGAGAAATAGGAACACTTTTACACTGTTGGTGGGACTGTAAACTAGTTCAACAATTGTGGAAAACAGTGTGGCGATTCCTCAAGGATCTATAACTAGAAATACCATTTGACCCAGCCATCCCATTACTGGGGATATACCCAAAGGATTATAAGTCATGCTGCTATAAAGACACATGCACACATATGTTTATTGCAGCACTATTCACAATAGCAAAGACTTGGAATCAACCCAAATGTCCATCGGTGACAGACTGGATTAAGAAAATGTGGCACATACACACCCTGGAATACTATGCAGCCATAAAAAAGGATGAGTTCGTGTCCTTTGTAGGGACATGGATGCAGCTGGAAACCATCATTCTCAGCAAACTATCACAAGAACAGAAAACCGAATACCGCATGTTCTCACTCATAGGTGAGAATTGAACAATGAGATCACTTGGACACAGGAAGAGGAACCTCACACACCGGGTCCTATTGGGGGGAGGGGGGAGGAGGGAGGGATAGCATTAGGAGATATACCTAATGTAAATGACGAGTTAATGGGTGCAGCATACCAACATGGCACATGTATACATATGGAACAAACCTGCACGTTGTGCACATGTACCCTAGAACTTAAAGTATAATAATAATAATAAAAACAAAACAAAACAAAAAAAGAAGAAGAGGATCTCTGCCTTGATGCATTCATGCCTGCATGTAAACTTGGTTAGTAAAAGTAATTACAGACTGAAATGTTGAGGGAGTGGGATTACCTTTTGCCAGTAGAGGTGTAACATTTACAGACGTCAGTGTGTTTGGGCCTGGGAACTAGGCCAAAAATTTGGTGCATCTACCACCTAACATGTTAGTTGCCATTGTAGCCTCTTGGCAAAAACCAATAACCTTGGTAAAAAGCCTTGTAAGTGTAAATCATTGAAACTTTTTTCTCATTAAAAAATTATCTCTTGACCGGGCACGGTGGCTCACGCCTGTAATCCCAGCACTTTGGGAGGCCGAAGACGGGTGGATCACGAGGTCAGGAGATGGAGATCATCCTGGCTAACACAGTGAAACCCCGTCTCTACTAAAAATATAAAAAATTGGCCGGGCTAGGTGGCAGGCGCCTGTAGTCCCAGCTACTCGGGAGGCTGAGGCAGGAGAATAGCGTGAACACGGGAGGCGGAGCTTGCAGTGAGCCGAGATTGCCCCACTGCACTCCAGTCTGGGCAACAGAGAGAGACTCCATCTCAAAAAAAAAAAAAATATTTCTAACCTAAATTACACCACATAATTCAATGTTTCCAACAAAATTTGTAGATCCCTTTCTCATTTATAATACCCACACACTCAACTTTTATTACTCGTAGTATTCTTAAAAACACAGCAAAATATGTACAGACATCTGGTAAGGGAAGGGATTATTTTTGCAGACATTATGTTAAAGGACCATTACAAAACAAATAAAAAGATTATTGACTAAAATAATTGTCTCTTCTCTACTCTGACTGCAAACCACCTACTCTGAGACAAGCAGCTGCCAGTTTGGGCTTCCAGTAGATTCATTCCCAGTTTCCAAAAGAAACCAGACAGAGAGAGCTGGTGCTCAATGTTGTTGTCTCCTACTAAGTAGAAAACACCAGAGGTAGATTGTGCAATCTGGAATGAGACTGGATCCAAAAGACTCAATGACCACTCAAGTTAAAAGTATACACTGGCTATTGAGAAAATGTATTTCTCTGACATCCAAGGAGAGGATGAGTACATGAAGAGGTGTCTGCAGCTTTTCTACTCCTGAGGCTGTGAAAAGCTCAGGAAACATGAAACCAGGGAAATGTATTACTTGTACTTCAAGAGAAAACTAGTAATGTGATGAACAGTAAAATTTTAACTAAGTGAAATAGGGAGCAGCACATGTGAAGGGGCCCAGCAGTCATAGATGTGAATATCAGGTGGAACTCTAAAAACAATACTCTTAGGAAATACATATATGTATATATATGTGTGCGTTTACATATAAACATGTCTATGTGCTATGGAATTTCAAAAACAAGGGAAAAACAATGTTCAAAAATTAATGTAAGTTTTACAAAGCATTCAGGAAATGAAGACGGCCACTGCTACGTCAATTGATGTTTTGAAAAACACTCTGTACAAGGCATCTCTCAAAGCACAAAAGGAAAACATCGAAGCTAATACTTTATTAAGAAAAAAAAAGAGACCTAAGGAATTATTCAGGGAATCAATTGGAGAAAAATTGGAGAAATGCTCAAAAGGCGAAAATAGAATAGACGGAGATAAGACCATTGTATTGGACAACTGCAGGGCAGAAAAATCTGTGGGGCTGCGTTTGGAGACTCTGAATGGAAGAAAGACAACATTAAAGATATAACACAGCCAATTTAAGCTAAAGAGAATCTGATATTTAAAGGTAAATCTACTGATCATTAAATTCTTATGAGGATTGACTATAAAATACACATACATAGCCATATCCTAGTAAGATGACTGAATTCCTTGTGAAAAGTAAAAAAAAAAAAAAAAAAAGGCAATTTTTTAAAAAAAGCTATTTTAACACAGAAAGAAAGTGTAAACTGCAGCGTTAAGAGTCAGACTCATATCGGACACCTCATTCGCTGAAAATTGGTGATATAAGAGCAAGACCATTAAGAGAATAGAGCAGTAATCCCATAATCCTATACCTATATGAAGTAAAATAAAGAGATTTATAAAGAGGCAAAGATTCACAGAATATGTCATCCATACACTCATCTGAAAAATGCACCTGAGAAATAAATCAGTTTAGGGGCTATGTAATGCATGAGGAAAAGGACAGTAGTGATTTTGTCTAAAAAATATTATAAAATCGGAATTTGTAATACAATGCAAATAGTTTCCATGAATTATAAGAGGCTTTTAAAAATAATACCCAGAAATTAAAATATTCTTCTTGGGTACCTTTCTCTTCAGGTACCCTATAACAACTGCAGCTGTTTTTAAACTCAGCAATCCCTCAGGATCTTCAATTGGAAAATTCCTATCACATAGACTCCAAACATATTTACATTCTCAGTGTCGATAAGCTGCTATGCTTCATCTTTTTACTTCCTGGGGAAGTTCATACTAGCATCAATAACACACCTTCTATGTCTTCTAATCCTTGCTGTAACTGATAGAAATGCTAGGTGCCTGTTATGTGGTGTAGTCTACAAACTGGCTTGGAAAATATTTCATACCCTGCATAAATTTGTAGGAAACCTGTGTCTATCTCCAGAGAATTAGCTGCTTTCTTTTTTTTTCCCCAGATGTTTAAAAACAAAAGTAACTTGGATTATTCTGAATGCACTATAATGAGTATTTTTCATGATCAGCCAACTATCTTTAAAATAATCTTTTTTTGGTAAGATATTTTTCCTCTTACTTTTTATGATAATCATTTTTAATTTTTAAAATTTTTTACTATACTTAAGCTAAAAACTATTTTAAGCAGAAAACATGAAAAAAACTATCAAAGCTTCTGGTAAAGCTTCAGGAAATAAATTCGAAATAAAAGTTGCACTAATTACTTTTAGCAAAAACATTCCAAAATGATATAAATATCTGCTAAAATGTAGCATGCCCTATAGGAAAAAATTGTTTATATAGACAATCCCCTTGATATGGTTTGGTTGTGTCCGCCCCCCCCCCCCCCCCCCCCCCCCCCCCCCCCGCAAATCTCTCCTTGAATTGTAATAATTACCACATGTCAGGAGTGGGGCAGGTGGAGATAATTGAATCATGGGGGAGGGTTTCCCCCATACTGTTCTGGTAGTGAATAAGTCTCAAGAGATCTGATGATTTTACAAGGGGTTTCCCCTTTCACTTTGCTCTCATTCTCTCTTGTCTGCCATGTAAGACGTGCCTTTTGCCTTCTGCCATGATTGTGAGGCCTCCCCAGCCATGTGGAACTGTGAGTCCATTAAACCTCTTTTTCTTTGTAAATACCAAGTCTAGTGTATGTCCTTATCAGCAACATGAGAACAGACTAATATACCCGTCATAATGGGGACTTTGAAGATGAAAATGAACAACTCCAATAAATGTTTTATATTCAGGAAATATGTATTTCCTAAAATAAAAATAAAGATACATAATCTTATGCCATGAAAAAATAAAGTTCATACATTGATAATTAAAGAGGTTCATAAATATGTAATGTCAAAATCTTATTTTCTAATGTTATTCAGCATTTTAAAATATTAGCAATCAAAAATATCTTTTAGCATTTTAAAAAATATTTGGTTAATAATTTAGATTCTACAACATTACTAGCCTGTCTCCTAAAATTTCAGGTATAAAACTCTCATTTCTCTAGTTCATTCTGGTAAATTCTGATTGGATTATTATTATATGTTTGATAGCTATAAGCATATTTAGGGGCAGTGGGGAAAGAAAACATAAGACATATGGTCAGGTTGAAAATAAAGACTCAACTAAATGACACTAAAATAATTTTCATAATTTTATACATATTTTGTTGAAAATTTTTAAATGGGAGACTTAACAATAAAATCTGTTTTGTAGCTTCTTTAGAAAAACCGAAATTCCTTAATGTCAACTTTTTACTTAACAGGGAATCAATTAGTTGAAAAGTAGCATTAATTTTATTTTGCTTTATTTTTTATTGACATATGAAAATTGCACATATTTATGTGATAGTGATGTTTAGATACAAATAATATATAGTGATTAGATCAGAGTAATTGGCATATCTATCATCTCTAACATTTATTATTTCTTTGAGTTGGGAATATTCAATATCCTCCTTCTTGCTGTTTTTTCCCCTTATATTTGTCTAAACACTTCTCATTTATTGTACTATCTTTGATAAAATCATTGCCACATCACAAGTGAATAATTTCAGCTTCTAATCTTTCAATTATTTATTACATTTATTTCTTTGGTTGTCTTTTTTTCACCTGTGAAATGTAAAATGTTTGGGGTAAAAACCTGTAGTTGTTGTTAGTAATGATATATCCTAAAAATTTAAAGAGAGCCTGGCACATAGGAAACACTTAATAAATGTTTGATAATCAAACATAATTAAAAATGAATGAATAAGTAAACTTTTATCTGCTTCATTCATTTGTCATTTCTGCCCTTACATTCAAGTTTGAGTCCTCTATTTTAGACCTTATTGACCCTTCTGTGTAGTAGAAGTTAGGGCACATAGTGAAAGTGATAAAATACAATTAAAATATGTATACTAATACAAAGAAAAATTAGAATGCTAATAAATATGTGGAGGTATTTAATAGCTAAAATACACAATTCTATAATCAGGTGTTTAAAAATTTTTTAAGAGCTTCTTATTTATTTTTGTGTTTTTAAGTTGACACTGTTAAAAAATATCATTTGCATTTTGTATTGAACATTTATTAATGGACAGAGTAAGTGACAACTGCAAATACAGAGTAACCCACTGTATCAAACATTAGAATTATAAATGGTCATAATTTTTACTTGTTTATATTTAATCAAAATTGTTTCAAAATTATGCTTCTTCATTTAAGGTTTTAAAAACTGAAAATTTCATACTCCTGTTTCTTAAAAGATAACCAATGATTGAGGGCACATTTGTATGTTAAAACTGCTTGCACAATCATGTGTGTTTTCTTAACTTTAGGCATAGACAGTTACATCTACTACATGAGGTTAGTTTGAAGCCAAAATGACACATTACTTATGAAACCTGGAAGAAACTGTTCAACTTTTCTTCCAATATTTGAACTCTCTATTTTGTATGATAATAAAACCTTCGTTTTTTTTTTTACTGTTTAGCCAGTGTTTAATCTCTACATATGAAGCAACTTACTATAACAGAAGTTGAACAAGAAGATCTCATAGAAAAGCTTCAATAGACCTTGTTTTGACTGGCTGATTAATATTAAAAACTAGAAAATCTAGAAAGCAAAAAAGAGTAAATGTTTCTTTTTCAGAAAACATAACAGTAAGAATATTCAAAATAAATTATTTAAAATATATGTATACACCTTTTAGATTAGGAAGGCTTATTTTTCAAATATTTCATAATTTCATAAACTTTAAATAGTGATTATTTGAAAACTAAGACCTTAACATTTACAATATGTTATGTTCATTAATTTTCCTCATCAGTTTGTTTAACTCTATACTATTTATTTTTAATGAGTTATGCAATGGTTCACTTCATATATGAATTCATCATTAGCCTCTGCTAATGGCATTTTCATCAAAAGATTAGTTTTTAGAAAATCAAATTATAACTTAATTAATACACATTAACAACAACAGCAACCAAAAAAACCCAAAGCAAGGGTGATTAGATATAATTTTTGAGCCATTATTTACAAAGCAATACTGATGGTACTTTATGTTAAAAGTGTTTTTCTTAGAATGTGTTACCTTTTGCAAAATTAAGGGCAAATTAGTAACTAATGTTCTATTTGGGATTTATAGTAATGTACTTCTTGAAAGGTGCTATGATTTTAAAAATTGAGATATTCAGTCAGGTTGGTTTCTAATGAATATTTGACCCTGTCAATGATATATTCAGCCAATCTTTATGGAAAAGACAATACTTTTCATAAATAATAGTTTTTTTTATGTACACCATTGTATTTATCGGGGTTCAAAAACCTTCCCTTTCTAATATCATGTTTCTGTATTCCTATAATACACCATTAACAATAGCTATGCCATGTTTAAGGTAATTCCCGGAATGCATCATGCTATTTGGTGCTTTTTGCTTTTGTCTGTAGTTTCTTGGCCTGAATTGCTGCCTCTCATCTTCTCTATGCGGACGAGTCATACTTGTCTTTCAGTATGCCCAAATATCTTTTTCCTAAAAATACACTGCACGTTTTCATTCAGATTTTCTTTTAACCCAGGTCTATATTTCTTTACAGTCTCCATATTTAGTGGTTGCTATGCTGTTTTATGGTTGTTGAATTACTTTCCTGTATCTCTCACCTCATTTTGACATGGATTCATTTGCTCAAGACCAGGCTCTATTTGGCTTTATGCATATAAGAAGAAATATACATCTGAAATGAAACAGTCAATTGATAAAATTATACTGAATCAATAAAATATTAGGTCTATTAATTTCATTTGGAATTTTAAAATCTCTACATAGGAAGTCTTCTGTTCTTCATTGCATTTGATTTTTAAAATTACAAGAAATACATGCTTTTCATTACAAGTAAAGATATAGAAAGATGTATAAAGAACAATTGATCACCAGCTTCCCTTTTTCACAAATTAAACAGGGTTTGTCAGTTTTCTGCTTTATGAAACTAAAATTTGTCTATTGTTAGTACGAAGAATTTTTCCTAGAAAAAAAGTTATAAATTATTCATAGACAAGTAGCTGTATGACTTATTTTTATCCTTTCTGTATTGTCTTCATCAAACAATATTACCATGTTGTAATTGTTTATCTGACATTTTAAATATGCTCTTAAGGCATTTTACCTTAATTTGGTAGATTAGATGCATATGGATTTTATATTTGTACATATTGTGAAATAAAGGTATATTTTTATTCTCTTCCAGATAAATGTCCCTTAATAAATCACATTATGCATTGAAAAACTACTTATATTGTATAGTAATTTCATTTATGCTTTCTTCAAGTGATTTTTATAGATTTTTAAATATTCTGCTGACTTTCGTGCACTTTTTGACAGTTGTTTGAGATTAAAAGAAGTTCTTATATATTTCGAAGTATTCTGATTATTCTAGAGCCATTGTAGGAAAGAATCAGCAGAACCAGTTTTGATCTATCAACAGTTCACCTCAGTGAGCACAGACAGTGTCAGGTTCATATCTCCTCCCAGTCCTTCCCACTTATAAAAAATCAGCCAATCAAGAATAGAACCACTCTAATAACAACATTTTTGAGTGACAACGCTTCAGTGAAACTGACCTTCAAGTAACCTTACTTCTGTAGATAATATCAATCCACTTACATCTCTGATAGTCTTTGAAAAATCCTGTATAACAATGCTGTTCAAGAGAACTTTTCACTTATTATTCTAGTGGAAAATAAGTGTATTTTAATGTTCAATGTGTTATCTACCAACCATGTGTAGGTATTAATCATTTGAAATGTGACTAGTGTGGTCACAAAACTAAATTTTAAATGTATTTAATTTTCATTTTTATTTAAATTATTTTAAGTACATTGGTTAATGGCTATGGCGCTCAGATTGGACATCACAGCTTATAAGATCAACAATCTGTTCTGCCTGAAGAGACTTTGTCTGACAAGCTTAGATCTTCCATATTATTACAAGGGATAAATTCAAATGTCTTGTTAGATTTTGTATTATTTAATGAGAATTACGGAGGTTACACTAAAGATTCATTCGTAACACTCATTTGGCAGAATTGCAGGAAATCCTTGGACCAACAAGTGTTCACAATAAATCCCTTCTGCCCAGATTTCTTTTGTTCTTTAGATAAGTTCCCAGATGAATCAGTCTAAACCATAATCTAAGCTTAGATTTGTTTGATTGACTCTAATTCCTGAGTTTGTTCAGCTGCTTATTTTCTTTAGTTTTGCTTTTGTTGTCTACTTGTACAAAGTTGCATTTTGTTTGGTTCTGGATTGTCTAGAAAACTCCAGTGCCACATTTTGACTTAGTATCGTTTGCTAGTGAAGTTTATATTAGAAATCATCATAATTTTACAATAAAGTATCAGGCTTTAAATTCAATAAGTAGTTCAGTATCTCTTAAAAATCCAATTCTTTATCAGAATCCTAATTTTTCAAATGACTGGACTATGGCACTTTGTAGGAAACATCAAATTACTAAAAGAAACATGAGACAAATATATGCAAAATAAATGTATATAGCTGTATGTATTGGGAATATATATAACATTTGTGTTCATCAATGTCGGCTTTTAAAACATTTCACTCATTCTAAATGCTATGAAACACAGTTTGTGCAATTTTAAGAATAAAAGCAATTCTGAATCACCTAATATTTTTGTGCTATCTTAAATACCCTGATTTATATAATAAATCTTCCCCAAGGTAAAAGTTTAGAAGCTACTCTACCATATTATAAAAACTACTGTAGAAATGTCATAAATAAATTTGGCTTATGCCAAATATGCTGCTCTGTACAAAGTCTTTATAAAGGATCTCTTATAAAATAAGATTAAGAAATGATAGGAAATTTGAACAGATACTTAAAGATTCCATGATAGATACATAAAATCTGGCCTGTTGGATTCCTTTAAAATTTACGTTAGGAATTTTCAAGTTGTAAAATCCATAAGGATAAGACTGGGCAAAATCAGAATGTCCACCTCATAGCACCAAATCTCAACTGAACATGAAATAACTATTACATTAGATACAACCTAACCCCAATATTAAACACTGATGGAGAAACTTTTTTTCTAGGATGGCAGGAAAATAGTGTTAAATTATGTTCTTTCTGCCTAAAGCATTTTTACTTTTCAATCCAATGCTATGTTATACATTTAACTAGCATTGCTATCATAATTTTGACTTATGTCAGAACTTGCCCTTTACTCAAAAACCTTTTTGTCTTACCATTTAAAATCCTCTGAAAATCTAAGGGATCCTAAGAGAACCCGGACATCACTCCTGTTAAAGAATCTAAATGGATGTTTTCTGGAGAACTTACAGAAGTAAAGGATTCATGAGGTTGATTGTTAGCCTAAGGACTCCAGAATAGGCAGAGGGCCACATAAAACAGACATCTTGCCCAAACCATTAGAACAGGTTATCGTATATATTTAACTCTCCTTTATATGTTTTTGTTTGTACATTTTCTTTGCTAATTTAAAGTTAGATACTCTGAGGTATCATCCTCCCCTTGGTATTAACATCACTTGCTTACATCTAGGCTTTAATTACTCTAGGTAATCACCAGCCTAACTCAATAATCTAGTAGTCCCAAACTTATTAGTTATCTGTTGCTCAGAGTCAGGAACGCTTTAGCGCAGAAATGGTCCCCATAAGTGATTCAAATGGTAATCCACATAGTAAAATACAATAAATTCACAGTGATCAATATGCAAGGTGAAAATGAAATCTACACAGATGAAACTTCATTTTCAATAAAAATGAATTGGGAATGAAGATTGGGACAAATTTTGTTGTTCTTTCTGATTTGGTTGACGAATGAATACAGAAAGCGTTCACAAACATTGAAAAAGACTCACTGGTCTGGAGCCATAGAAACAAGTAGTCATAAGAAACAGATTTAAACTTGTTCAATTGATCAATTCACCTTAGTGAACTCAGTTTTGCAAGCAGCCAGTGATAGGCTGTCACTTCTGAAAGCTTGCCAATCAGGAACAGACTTACCCCAGAAAACACACCTCCAATTGTCACTTATTCATTGAAATTGTTACCAGAGTAACCACTCTTCTACAGATGGTATCAATCTGTTTGCACCTGTGAAACTCTGCCAATTCCTTCTTCAGTGTAATTCTACCTTCTTAAATTTATTATTTTCTTAATTCAGAATAGTAGTTTCTGACAATTTAAATTTTTTCCTTAAATTATATCCTTTCATCATAAGGACTCCTTATTTAGTGCTTAAGTGATATATGACTAAGTATACTAACATTATCCATTCCAAATATTTTCCCATTCTTTATTTTATTTTAGCCTATCTTCTGATTTATGTATTGTTTAGCTAGATTTGGTTGTATTTTAATTCAAATGTTTTTGTTTGTAATATATTCTCTCAAAATATTTATTTTATTCTGACATATTGTTATTTTATGAATGTATTTATCTCACAGTATAGTATTAAATATTAAAGTAATTTTTATTTGTGAAGAACTCAGAACTCGGCTTGGAACAAAAATGTTTATTTTGGTGTTGCTGTTGTTTTATGAATTTTAAAAATTATTTTCATTGTATTTATTAATATTTTAGGCAGCACTCCTTTATATATATACATATTAGTATAAAAAATTTTATTATACATTAGTGCATAACTAATTTTAAGTGAGTTTATTTATATCTGCATACTTATAAGCACATATACACACATGTATATTCTCTATATATACACACACACATAAACATACAGGCATTTATATATGTTACACACATATATAATATGTATAATACTGAGTGATAGAATTGCAAACAACTTTAATAATTTTTGCTATTCTCTTAATTTTTAATTGATTAGAAATGAGCATTTATGGCCGGGCGTGGTGGCTCTTTCCTGTAATCCCAGCACTTTAGGAGGCCAAGACGGGTGGATCATGAGGTCAGGAAATCAAGACCATCCTGGCTAACACGGTGAAACCCCATCTCCACTAAAAATACAAAAAAATTAGCTGGGCGTGGTGGCCTGCACCTGTAGTCCCAGCTACTCGGGAGGCTGAAGCAGGAGAATCACTTGAACCTGGGAGGCAGATGTTGCAGTGAGCCAAGAACACACCATTGCACTCCAGCCTTAGTGACAGAGCAAGACTCTGTATTGAAGAAAAAAAAAAAAAAAAAGACCATTTATTGATTATTATTTGTAATCAAGAGAGTATTTACTTCCCTGGCATTTGGTGTGTACAATATAAAAATAAAATAATAAACCAAAATTTATTTTTAAATTATATAATTTGGGATTATAGGTCTCAAGAGAAATAATAAACTCCAATAAAGCAAGAAGCACAGACGTGCATTAAACCTTTACCTTTATAAATAAGGATATAAGTACAAACTTAACTTTAACATACTTGAACACATTTGCTTACTTGAAGGTGAAGAAAAATTTAAGTAGTACCCCTTGAGTGCAGATTACCCAATTGAAAATATTTAAAAGAAAGTCTAAGTAATATAATATTCTCCTGCTCTCAATAATAAGGAGAAATTATCATAACAAATGTAATGCTGACAGTTTTTTCTCTTGAAGGATAAATAACATGTTCATATACTCTTGCTGATAGCAAGTATCTCGTATGTTCAAATTGCTAATGGCAAATATCTTGTATGTTCAAGAGGAATTTCTCTAATTAATTTTTGGAATATCTTACATAGAAGATAATAGAAATGATAATAGTAATACTTAAGACCTCAAGTTCTACACTTCCTACAAGAACTGCATTCAAATTCTAGTGGTTTGAAACATTTTTACTATCTCCTCCAAAATGAGAGGTAAATTTGTTCTTTTGCTCTTACTGCTTAATGAAGCATAACATATTAAGTGGAAGGGAGACTAAGAGAAGGCCCCTAGCTGATATACAATGTGGTTGAAGCAGGTCGCCTGGATGGCTCTTATGACTTGCATATGGCAGTGCAGAAATTCTCTCTAGTATATTAAAGGTAATATATATAATTTGTGGAAAGCCTACATGGGAGAATCATATATGAGGATCCTAGGTGTTGGAGCACTTCTTCTTTTATTTTTTTCTTCAGAAATTAATTATTTTTCATCTGATTAGCAGATCTTTGTTTTCTAAGCCCTTGAAAAAAGTAAAAGTACCCGAATGTAGAGAACTCCTTAACTACGTGAGCTGAGGTGCTGATCATGAACTGTGTATTGTTAATGCATCAAGTCAGCAATTTAGAGTAGCCATCAGTACTCAAAACACATTAGCAGCCCACACTCACAGTGTGCCAACTCCTGCCATGCGGCCATCCCCCCTTTGATGCATACACTCACACACACCTGTAGGTGCAAAAAAACATGCAAATACACTACATGTTTCAGATATTTCTTCTAGGACCAGATTACAAATCCTCCTAGCAGTGGAATTCTAAGTATCACATAAACCACCTTTTCTCTGGAAGAAGATAAATCCTTAACTATTACTCCAACAAATTCCTGTTCAGTACTAAAAATTTGAACTAGGAGGGGAAAACAAAACAAGCCTTAGAAACTGCAGTGAAGTTATGGGGAATAGTAGATAGTAGAAACCTTAGAAATAGTACAGGGAGGCAGACTATATGTGACGATTTTAATACGCTGCAGAGTTTCTGTGTGGGTTATTCATTTACTTGCTGTCCCAGGACACCAAGGCCTGAGGAGACCTCAAAAATATCAACTTAACTTTACTAAGCTGATCAAGCTGTGTTCAGTGGCGTGTTAACAGGTCTGAAATCCTCATACCCCCTAAAATTCAGCAAGTCTCTTGCTTGCGTCTTCATCTTATGGTATCATTCCCATGTCGTAGGGGACAATGGTCGTTGTTAATTAACATGAATCATATATTCTTGATTTGCTTTCAACTTCTGCCATGCTTCTGTCAGTAATAATCTCTAAGTAATTAATTAACGTATTTTTATCATTATGGTATCCCACACATTTTGCTTCTGATTATTGCACTCAATTTAGATGAACAGAAATGAAACAGTTTTAAGGGTCTCATACAATTCACTGATCTTGCTATAGCTCCCTTTATCAGGAGGCAGCTGCTTTTAGTGAATTAACAAATGGTTCAGTAAAATTCTAACACCCTAATAGCTGAGAGAAAAACCTTGCAAATTTGGAGTGTAGTATCACCCACAACTGAAAATGGCTTTTTCTCCTACAATCAGAATATATGTGTCATGGATCAAGAAGGTACTGTAGTTTCAATTAACATTAACACAGGAAATGAAATTGAAAATGGTACCTTGCACCATGTTATAGGATGATACTTGTAAACATTGTCTCCCTAAAGCCTTGATCTTGATATGTATCTATAACCTGTATGGAGGACAACAATAAAAGCTAGAACATGCTGAGTACTTGGTATGTCCATATACAAAAATTCATTTAACTCTCATGAGAACCACATGATGTATTTGCCGTTATCTTTCCATTATGTAAATAAAGAAACTGAACACAGTAGACTTACATATGTTATTCTGGCACATATCTGTGAAATTTTGAAGGTAATCTGAATATAAATAGCATGCTTATAGCCACTATACCAAACTACTTCTCAAATAATTGCATTTCTTAGGGTGTGAGCAGTTCACTGTTGTTGGTTTTATAGTTTTTGCTATTTGTGGGATGTTTAAGTATGAAAAATAGTTGCACATTTATATTGAACAAGGAGCAGACATTAGCCGTTAATCATAAGTCTTTTCTTCTGTATGTGTTTTGAATACCCTTTTTATTTGGGAAGTGTTCCCACACTGTTACTTGCTTCCTTAGGCAGAATGGAAATTTGCATTTTTTTCCTTCCTTTAAAATAGGGTACATATATCTGATCCAGGTTCCAGAAATCAGATATATTATTAGGAATATGTTTTAATTTGTTTTATAAAGAAATCTTATTTTTAATTATGTTATATAATTTTATTTATAACATATGGCTTATTTAAAAATATATTTTTTGAGTATGTAGTTGCAAGTTTTATTTTTTATTATTGTCAACCCATAAACACTTTTATAGAAAGCAATAAATATGGGTTCAGTTTTCCTAAAATTTTAGAAATCAGCAAATTGTTTTATTCTTTTATGCAACTGATTGCATTCCTTCCTATTTGTTAGTGTCAATTGCTCTTCTTTAAACTTTTTTGAAGAATATTCACAGTGACATAGAAAAGCAATAAACAGGCATGTAGGTTGAGTAAACCCAAAAATCTAACTTGAGTATACTGTATTATGTCATGATTTTCATTGGTTATACTAAAAAAGAGGCTGTGCTAAACTAAAGAAGTTAAACTAAAAAGACCTCTTTTAAACTAAAAAAGAATATGTTTGTTTAAAAATATATTTATTGGAGGCTGAGACAGGAGAATGGCATGAACCCAGGAGGAGGAGCTTGTAGTGAGCCGAGATCACGCCACTGGACCCAGTCTGGGCGACAGAGCAACATTCCGTCTCAAAAAAAAAAAAAAAAAAAAATATATATATATATATATATATATACACACACACACACACACACACACACACATCTATATGTTTTATATATGTTTTGTATAATAAGATTTTATCCTATCTTATATATTTTATTTTCTTACTAATTCTACACATTCAGTTTTTCAAAAAATGACACATTTCAGGTCTCTTGTTGCCTAGGCTGCCTGCTATATTACACTTAATTTTCATGTGGCCCTTGAAGACTGCGTGGGTGTAGTAGAAACCGGATGTAGTTTAGTTAGTCTGTGTAGTATCAAGTCTGTGCTAGAAAAGGAGAGAGAAATGTTTCCATAAAATAAATTAATTTTTTTTAAAGTCTAGAAAAAAAATCAGAAAATAAAACACACCTTAAGGAAATCTCTTTATCTTAGGCAATGATGATATTATGATGATTTTTTTTTTTAGAGGTTGAGAAAGGAATGTATGACTTTTTAATTCTTCCATGTAGCATCTATCTATATGTCTCTATCTCCATATCACGACTTATATCTCTATCCATCCATCTATAAGTTTGCTATTTAGTGAATGATCTACCAAAGTGTTCTTTGGTACAGTTGTTAAGCAACATTTTATCTGCTTTATTTTACAATGGAAAAATGAATAGAACCTTTGTTTATTTCAGGGTCTTAATTAAAAGCCTATGAGATTTAAACAGTGTTAATATGGATGTGTAAAGATTTCAGGTAGCTATTTTATATACACTATAAATCTTCGTTTAACTTTTCTACCAGAGCTCACAATGAGTTCTTCCAACAGTTCTATAAATTATTCCTAGTAGATGATTTTATTAGGGGGGAACGAACAGAAGTTAACCATTAATTTTTCTTTTTTTCTAATACATTTATACTATCAATTAGATTTTAGTGACAAACAACACATTTATAAATTATACCAAAACCTGAAATAAATAAGTGAAATAAATACATTTTAGCTAACTCAGAAAAATCAGCTGTTTATTATTAAATATTTATTGAGGTATAAACACTTATTGCATTAACTATGAATCTGTATATTTCAAACATTCATATTGGGATCTAAAACTCATACACTGTTGAGTCATATGGTGCCTGCCACTGACAAGAAAGATTATTGTCATTTCCATCATCTTAACACTTAATTAATATTTTCCATTTCGTTAACATTTTAGGCTCCAGAGTGACGCCTTCTTACAGAGGCAGTTATAAACTTGATTATCTGTGACTTACTTCCATTCTTTGCTTTCTTAGACTTACTATACTCATGTGACCCTAAACAATATTTTCTTCTTTTGACCTGTGTTTGATTATAGAGGTGAAAATGCTTCACATATTATTCTGTGACTCTCTTCTTCAACTCAATTTTGTACTATTGAGATTCAGCCATGTTAACTAATTCAGCTTTAATTCATTTGTTTTCACTGTGGTAAATGGTTCCATTTTTGTTAAAATAATGCAACTTATCTTTCCATTTTACTACTTATGAGTATTGGAATTATTCTTTATTTTTTCTATTGTGGACAATGCTATGGTAAACATTCATGTACACAGGTGTGAGCATATGTGCTTGTGTTTTCTTGGAGCAATGCAACTATGAAACCACTGGGCATGCGCATTTTACTGAACATTTCCAACTAACTGTGCAAAGTGCTTATAATCTCTTATGGTTTAAATGCTCCAAAATTTAGCAATTTTGGTATTTTCATATTTAATTTGTGTTAATCTCATAACTGTGAAATAACATCTCACTTTTGTGGTGATTAGCATTTCTATAATTACTAAATTTGAGCATCATGTCACATATGTGTGGTCATTCATAATTGTATTTATGTGGCATGCTTGGTCATGTTTATGTCTTTTGTTCTTTTTTAATTTCCTAAGGACTCAATTTTTAATACACATTCTGAATACGAGACAATTTTTTGGTTTTATAAATACTAAATATCATTTTGCTTATTAAAACATGCACATACAGGTTATAAAAATATACTGCCTGTATTTTTGCACTCACTTTATGGTATTTTTTTATAAATAAAAGTTCTTAGTATAATGTAGCTCAGTTCACTCTTCTTCATTATGTGATTTGTGCTTTCTGTGCCTTATTTAAGAAATCTTGTCTTACATTGATGTTATAAAGACATCCTTGTACGTTATTTTACAAAGATTTGATCCTCTTTGGTATTTATATCATCAATCTCTGCACCTGTTTAGTCTGTAAAACAGAAATCCAGTTTCATTATAAACCACAATGGATACCCATTTTCCCCATAACTTTTATGGATCATTACACTTTTATCAAACTGATTAACAGTGCTCTCCCATGATATATTAAATGACTGTATGTGAGTACTTACTGCTGCAGCTATTGTTTCTCTGTCCTGTTTCTCAGGCTACTTTTCTATTCCTGCACTAATGCCACATAAACCTTGGTTTGGCAAGGGATACTGCTTTTGTCCGTCATAGTAGATGTATAGAGTTTCTAGTATCCAGTTTCACAACTGTGTGTGAGCATATTATAACTTGTACAGTCTTGTTCCCTAGCCCTACAAAGCCCCGCATAGTCCTCAAGATCCTGGATCCCAGTCACATGAGTAAATTCTAATTTAACTCTTAGGCTCTATAGGTCACTGAGTTTGAGTTCCTCAAAGTTTGGGGTTCATAATTGTGGGGTTTTTTTGGTTGTTGTTCCTGTTTGTTTGGCTTCCATTACAGGTTTCTACATTATGGACTCTGACATTTTTTATTCTTATTTTATGTGGAGGCTGTAATTTTGGTGCATCTGAAGCGAACAGAAGAAGAGGATTTCAGCATATACTTGATCTGATGTATTAAAATTAAACCCATTGTAAATCTTTCATTTGAGTATATAAAAATATGATTAAAATTTAGTTATATTTATAAAATACATACAAATTTAATTTAAGTATGTTTTTGGTGGGACACTGTAATCATATCAAATTGCTACATACTTATATTGCCTCTGCAATAATAAATTAATATTTTCTTTCAATGTATTTTCTGCAAATATGGTTTGAATTCTGGAAATATTTTTCTTTCTTAACAGACACATTTTTTACTAAAAACAGTATTATCCACCTTTCTATTTCACTTTATTAGTCTTCCTTTTACAATTTCTTCTATCAATTTGTATTAAAGATGAGCTCTTAATGTCTTTAGATTGTGTCAAAATATTAAAATTTCCCACAAGAGACAGATTTCAATGTAATCAAATACTATAAGGAGAGTAAGGTTATGTTCATAATTTATTTTGTGCAAGGTGGCATCATAGAAATATAAAAATACTACAGTATCTCACATGAACTCTTTTAAGGATAATAATATATTTTTATGTATCAGGCCATTCTTGCGTTGCTCTAAAGAAATACCTGGGACTGAGTGATTTCTAAAGAAAAGAGGTTTAACTGGCTCACCATTCTATAGGTTGTGCAGAAAGCATGGTGCTGGCATCTGCTTGGTTTCTAGGGAGACATCAGGAAGCTTAAAATCATGGCAGAAGGTGAAGGGGGAGCAGACACTTCATATGGTGAAGGCAGGAGTAACAGAGAGAGTGAAAGTTGAGGGGTAGGTGCCCCTACTTTATGTGATCAGATTTCATGAAAGCTCACTTGCTATTGCAAAGAAAACACGGAGTCATGAGGGATCTGCCTCCATGATCTAAACACTTCCCACCAGGCCCCACCACTAGGACTGGAGATTACAGTTTAAGTTGAGATTTAGGTGGGGTAAATATCTAAACTATATCCATTTCTACATGTGCTTTCAAGTTTTTTTTTCTTCTAAAGTCTTCTTATTTTACAATCAGAATTCTCAAAATAATTGGAAGGAACATTAATATATTTTTTCAGCCTTGTGCCAGTTTTCAGAAGAGATATTATTTGCTTAAGATTGCTCTTTTCTCAGAAGGAACAAAATGGTTTCAATCATTTAAATCCAATTATGTATATTTTACATCTAAATTCATCCTCAAAGGAAAATCAGTAAATTAGGGGTATTATTATAACTAGATAGAGATTTCTCAGTTAGCAATGGAAGCTCATTCCATCACCCAGGGTAAGAAATATCAAGCACCACTTTCAGGTAATAGAGCTGGCCTGTTTCAGATCAACTTGGCACCTGCTTGACCTTACATTTATACCCATGCGATTTAAGATGAAAATCTCATTGCTTCTGGAAAGAGATGTTAATTCAGTGTGTGCATAATGTTAAAATTGAATGTCATAAGGAGTAAAAAATATTGTTTTTGAGAAATAGTATGACAGTGTATAACATGTATCTTTGTTAATGTCTCACTGAAACAATGGGACACTTTCACTGATACTCATTTATTTGTATTATTCAAATTTAAAATGGTTAACTTATTAAAATTTAATAATAGAGATCATTGTCACTATGGCCACAGAAGGTTACAAATTTTGTTCCCAAGGAAAAAAAGTGCCATTCTTTTTTTTTGGGGGGGGGGGGTAACTTATATTTGAAACTTTTTGGTATTTCATTGAATAAAATGTGAACATTGTCTTTATGTGCGTTCACATAGTAACACATCATTACTCTGAATGTTAGTTATGCAGTTGTCATTAAGCAGGACAGAGCCAAAAAACTTCAAAGAGAATTAAAAAAAAAATCCTTTTGTTTTCTATTTAGTAGTTATGAAGCAGTTAGTTATTCCTTGCGATAATAGGTACTGCTAAATAAGAATCATTTTTTTCATTATTAGGCAATTTTTATCCCAGGAAGAAATAGAGATATTTTAGAGACAAACAACAACCACAAAAGAAAGCGAAAAAAAGGAAGTTCAGGCAATTACCCATGTGAAAGATTTTGTTTTGTGTACTAAACCATCATTCCAGAAGAATGAAAGATGAAAAAAGTTGCTTATGGAAGTTAGATCACCTGAAGTTCTTATGTTAAATCTATTCTGTTGCAATAGGATTATTATTACTCCTATTACTATGTTTATTAAAAGTCACAAACCTCTGAATACTTGATGATGATGCCACAACTGTACTAAATGCATCACCCCACACAATTCTGTCATATTAACATCACAATAGAATGTAATATATAACATTATTGGCTTTCATTTTATGGTTCAGGAAAATGAGTCTCTGAAAGATTCAGTCATTTGTCTAAGTTATATAGTTAATAAGTGTTACACAGGGACATCACAATCCACCTAACTCTGGAGTCTGGCGTCTTTACCATGGAGAAAACAGAATTATAGGAGCAATAGACATAGAATGGATGAATGTTGGAGGTATACAAAATATGAGCTCTGTTATTTATGTTAGTTATGGAAAGGCAGTTATGAAAGAAGCCAATACCAGTCTGAGTAGACTTATACACAACACAGAAATGAATGGAATAGTCTGCAGTGAACCCTTAAAAGCACACAGTCATAAGGACTTGAGAAAGACATTGCTCTTTCTTAGCAAACCACAAGAACTGTTTTGTTCTTCTGAGTGCTAATGTCCTCTTCTCCCACGGGACATTTTCACGGGTGATTCTTCTGCCTAGAAGGCTCTTTCCTTTCTTTGCCTGGGTAATCCCAATGACTCCTTTATACCCTGGCTCAATACTAATCATATTAAAGAATGCTCCAGGGAATCCAAAATTAGGTCACATCCCCAATTGGCACCTGCACCTTTCTCATTTTACCCTCTCTCATTTCTTCGCATCACTTAACACTGCATATTTTATGTATTTGAGATATTTTCAGACATCACAACTCACATGTTCAACAGATACATTTGTCCATGTTTGCTCACTACTGCATCTGCAGCATCTTGAATGTGCCTATTAACTCATGAGTATTCAATATTTGTTGAAGATTTCACTATGTGGAATTAGTTATATGAAATTTCACACGTCTCTCTCTTCTCTTAGATTATAAGTTAGTGAAGGAAAACACCGTATGGATTTTTGTTCACTTACTACAGTTTCAGGTACATACTAGACCCTCAATAAGTACTTAATGAAAGAGTGAGTATTTTTTTCAGACTCCAGAGTGCAAGACAAGTTCTCAAATGACCTTAGTGGTCCAGTTCTTCCCTTCTTTCTCACTGTAGTTTTCAGAATGTGCTGAGAATGCAACATCCTAAAATAAAGAGGAACTGGCCCAAATAGCCCAGGCTGTGTTCTCATCCCTTGTATAACAGGGTGACCTGCAATACTTTAGCCCAGAGGTCAAGTTGCCCCTGTGTATAAAATTCAATGCAGAGCACACTTTCAGGATTCTTCAGCTACAGTGCAATGTGAGAACTTGCAGACACAACTCCATCTGCCTTGGGCAGCTTTGCTGAGCCCTGAGGGATAGGCTCATCATGAAACATATGCTTCTGGTGCCCATTATTGCCTATGAGTAAAAAGTTGCTTGGTTTAAATTTTTATATGAATATTCGGTCTCTTGTGACTTATGCACGTGGATTTAGATTGGTGCATGGTATGGGTGAATATTTAGCGTCTTCTTCTGGGACTGACACCCATGCACAGTGAACCTGATTCACAAGGCTCTTCCTGTTCTAACTGAGAGTACCACAAATTGGAGTGTATTCCTTTTAAATCTGTGCTATACAGTAGGGCCGGGTGCGTTGGCTCACTCCTGTAATCCCGGCACTTCGGGAGACCGAGGTAGGTAGATCACCTGAGGTCAGGAGTTTGAAATCAGCCTGGCCAACATGGTGAAACCCCATCTCTAATTAAAAAAAAAAAAAAATACAAAAATTAGCCGGGTGCGGTGGTGAATGCCTGTAATCTCAGCTACTCGGGAGGCTGAGGCAGGAGAATCACTTGAACCCGGGAGGTGGAAGTTGCAGTGAGCTGAGATTGCACCATTACACTCCAGCCTGGGTGACAGAGCAAGACTCTGTCTCAAAAAAAAAAAATAAATAAAAAATAAAAAATAAAAATAAAAATCCTGTACCACACAATTCTAATTCATTTTACCACTGACTACTCACCATAATGATCACAACAACATCAATAACCAGAACTTTTTTGGATCCAGAAATATTTTAAATATTTGTATTTTATTAAACTTTATAAGGTGATTAACATTATTGTCACTTTTCACCTCATTTTACGTATTATGAATCTAAGACAAGAGTTGAAGCAGCTTGCTCAGAATCCAACTCTACTAGGTTTATTCCAAGATTCAAATCCATGTGCTTTTGGACCCAAGTCTGTTTTCTTAACTGCCCCACATGAAAGAATGAATGTTGTTTCAAATATTTATATGTTAATGTGCAGTGTCTTCATTAACTCAGATTGAGAATTTTTTGATTACTTTTTTGTTTTTTTTATTTGCTCTGATATGGTCTTTTAGATTTTAACATTGTATATTAACTAAATTTTTCTCCATGATTGAAATACAACTTCTATTTACAAAATCTAAATTTATATCAGTTAGTGCTTAAAAATTTTTAAAAAACATGAAATTATTTTAATGATTAAGTAAAATGTTAGACATTCAAAACAATCTTAACGAGTTGAGGTCATTAAGCTTTAACTTGATGAGTGTTGTACTCACAAAACTATAAAGAAAATAAAGAAGAATACATATACATTTTTCACAAATGTGAGAATGGAATAAAAATCAGAATGGAGAACTCCAGTGGAAAGAAAATAAATTATGAACGGAAGGATGTTCACCAAATACAATTTTCTTTGTTGTTTTTAGTAAATTGTTGTTGTCTTGTAAATTCAAGACAAACTGAAAATACAAGAAAGAATGTGAACTGAACTCTTTATGGAGAGAGAGAGAAGTGTCACTTTAAAGTCAATTATAGTCTTTTAAAACAACCATGAGAAGAAACAGGAAACTGAACAAATAGATTTCAAGTTATCAGTCAAGGCTGCACTGCATACTCTCTATTCCAATCAATTTAGAGATAGGAACTTCATATTAATGCATTTGTGTTCTATTTAACACTCATAAAATGAGCAAAATAATTCGATGTAGATTATGCATGTTAGCACCACAGAGGTGGAGGTTCTGGGATGTAGCTAGAATAGGGTTTGTGTGGAGGCACAATGAGTTCTCAAAAGGCGTAATCATTAGTCATGTATGAAATACTTCCTTGGACTACAGACAAAGAGCATATATGTATGTGCATAAAAGCTCTGTGAAAGGAGTTAATTCATAGGAGGGCACCCACCTCCCCCAATTAAATGAGCATTGTTTTTACATACAAATTCTAAATATTAATCACATTTACTAGTGACTTGTAAGTTCTTGCATACATATTTAGGCAAAATAAAAATAGTTTTGATGTAGTGTATTTTTTTTCCTTTACAACTAAGTCTATTTGAACAGACTTGTGAAAAGCCACTTTTTACATTAGAGTTTTGACCTAAAATGACAAACACAGGGTAAATTGTACAAGACTAACAGTTTTATAAAGAGTACATTGTTTGAATTAAATGAACAATTTGGATTTTTATAATTACAATAATAAAAAAGTGTCATTTTTCCATCTCTATGTTATGGTTTGAATTTATGTGTCTGTCCAAAACTCAATTTAAAACCTAATTTTCAAGGTGATGGTGATGGCAGCAGCGCACTGTCTGTAGCCGCCACTACCATCATGCTGACTGCTGAAGGGAGTGTGCCAAGAGGAGGCGGACAGGCCTCCAAAGCCCACCGCCCTGGGGGCTGCTGTGATGGGGCCAGGCCAGGTTGGCCACTGGCAGGAAAGAGCGAGCTTGGGCAGACAGAGTCCCTGAGGTGGAGCTGGGCCCAGGGCAGTGGTGCCCTTGCACACGAAGTGTGGGTGCCATGTCCAGGACAGGAAGTGGGAGCGGCATCTTCTTTAAGGACCCAGACAAGGATGCAGCCACTACTCCCACCCGCTAGAGGGAGCCGGTTTCCTCTGCCTCTGAAGGAGGCTCTGCATGAGGTCATTTGGGGTCACGTCCCGAGGGTCCACCCCACATTGGAGTGACCCCTGAGCCTGACACTTCTGTTGACTCCATGGGTCTCATGATCCACTCTGCCCTGGGCTGCCCCTGAGCACTGGGGCAATGAGGGAAGTTTGTGGCAATATCCCCCCTGCCCCAGACTCTGGAGTAGGCCCAGTAAGGACCTGAAGGCTGGGGCGGGGGCTGCCCATCCTGCAAACCAGAGTGGGGACTTGTGGTGCCTTTTCCAAGTCTGCTAATGGCTGCCCATGGGTCCTCCAAGGACTATAAAAGCCCCAGTCTCAGTTAGAGCTCAGCAGATATTGGGATGACCAACTGCAGAGAGAGCCACCCACTCCAGGGTCTCCTCACTCCTGAGAGCTGAGAAGATGGGGGGGGTGACCTGCCTGCTGAAAGGAGCTTCCTATTTCATGGTCTCCTGTCTGTCAGGAGCTGAACAATCATAAGGACATCCTGGCTGCAGGAAGGAGCTACCCAGTGCAGGTCTCCTCTGAGCTGTTCTGTCACTTAATGAAACTCTTTTAAGTGTTGCTCACCCTCCACTTGTCTGCATAACTCATTCTTCCTGGATGCAGGACAAGATGTTGGGACCCACTGAATAGGGCTAAAAGAGCTGTAACAAAAGACTTGGGAGCTTCCAAAGCCAGGGCTTTGATTCTCTTTTGGGGATCTGCAGTTCCTGGCATCTCCAAGTTTCCAGGCACCCACCATGTTTCCTGGTGCCAGCTGCAGAAGCTGCTTGCACTGCACTTGGTCCAGCTGCAGCCTCATGCAGAGCCGGTGCCCATGCTGGCACCGGGAGATTCCCACCCCACTGCAGCAGTCAGAATGTCTCACTGCCCAGTGGACTGACCCCACACTCACAATCCCTTCACCATTCCATGAAGTCTCCCTCAGCAGGTGTGGGATACAGGCTAGTAGTGTGAGCCGAGCATAGCCTGCCAGGTTGAGTGGACAGAATGGGACCAGAGGGCCCAAGCAAATCTTGGGGAAAGGCACCACTGACCACAGAAGTTTCCAGCCAGAAAAGTGACACCCCGAAGATCCTGTAACAATGGTTTTAAATGTTGGGGACTCTGAAAGGTGATTAATTCATGCGGGCTCCACTCTTGTAAATGGGACTGATGTTCCCATTGTCTGAAGGGGCTTCAGACAACTTCCTCTCATTTCTGCTGCGAGGACACAGCAATAATACCACTGTCTTGGAAGCAGACAGCAGCCCTCTCCAGATTCTGAATCTGCTGGAAATTGGATCATGCACATTGCAGACTCCAAAATAGTAAAAAAACAAAAACAAAAACAAAAACAAAAGTTTCAATTATTTAAAAATTACTTAAAGTTACCCAACCTAAGGTACCTTGTTACAGCAGGTATCTTGTTACAGCAGTAGGAACAAACTGTGGCAAGCAGATACCACAGATAGCAGTTATGTTTTTAAGTGCATAGATTTTCCTCTGTGCTTTACAATCTGGAGAGTTGTTACTTCCATTTTTTATATAAGGAAACTGAGTCTCAGAGAGCTTATGCAATGTACCTTGGGGCATGTATCTACCAGTGATTAATACAGCCCAGAAATGACTAATTCAAAAAGTTGGTCTGAGTTCACAGAAAGGGTGTGTATAGCTGGACTATAGAGGACATGTAGAAAATGGGAGACACACTGCTCAATAGTAAATATGAAATTATAGGCGATAATATGACCTAAAGGGCCTTCTAATGCAGCCCTGATTATGCTGTTAGCCAGAAGAGAAACACTTTTGTCCATTTGGACACACTGTGATATCTGGCCCTATCCTCTGGGAGATTTTTTCTCCCATTATCCATTATTGCCATACAATCTCATAGTTTATATGTGGAAGACCAACTATCACATGAAATGTGGCTCAGCCAAGTCACTAGAGAAGGTAACTCTAGAGATTTGGAGTCAAAGATATTTCTAACAATAAAAGTGCTGTGTAGCTGATGTATCTTCAGTACTTAGTAAGATTTGTTGTAGCCCTGGGAAATTGATCATGAATTTGGATTAAGAATCCTGACCACATTCATCATCTCGAATAAAACTGTCTTACAAATGCTTAACATATAGCTCTATTTAACAGCAAATATGCTATTTCTTAGCTCTCTGTGATTATACTTGGCATTTAGAAAAGAAAAGATTGTAAAATATAGAGTTGTCAATCTAAAATACAACAAATAATCTCATTATAGTTATACTCTTCATAATATAATACATAGGATAAGTAAAATGTTCAAGCATATGAACCTTTAGACAATAAATGAAGAATTTTTGATTTGATAGATTATTATAGCAATTTTTGGTATTTTTGATTCGTTAATAAGACAGAAAATCTATGTTAGATCCCTAGCTGGCACATGATGTCTTCATGATTCATTGTACTTAGTATATTTCATGTGGTATTTCAAGTCAAACATGCAACCAGTAAGAAAAATTGAACTGAGTTAAATGTAAAATATTAATTATTTAAAAAATGTATTTCAAAATCTTTTATTTCAAACACATTTTTGTTTTCCTGATCAGACTTGTGCTTTATAATCTGAAGTATAAAAAATGTCAACAAAGACACAGATAACAGAAAAAAAGTACATTACACACATTACACAAATAAAGTTTTTGACATTAATATAATGACAAATGATATAATTTATCAGTTCTAAAATAAAAAAATAAAGAATTAATATAAATTCATCTATTTTTGCTAAGCATGCAGATTAATTTCAACATGATCCTCAGAAATTAGATGGATGATGTTTACAATTTTAGCTTTGACATTTGGTATGAATTTAAATGCATCCTTAATTTTCTGATATGAAGTTATTAACACATCTTGAAATAAATATCTGGCCTTTATAACAAATGGTAAAATATTCCCCCCAGATTGCCAAATAATTACATTTTAAATGGTATCTCTCGAGAGTCCTTAGAAGTAATGTTTTCTTGTTTTTTCTTTTACTTTGCTAAGTTCAAATTAATTTTTCTTCAACAGTCTTAATCTTTTGTGGAAACTAGTAGTGCCATGTTATTCATGCATTACATTGATTTTGTAGATAAAACATTAACACTTTACTGATGCAATGTTGTCTCGTGGATAATATAAAGCTATACCTGTTTTCCCTGTTTCTCAAATTAGATGTGTGATGATACACAAGGAAATTAGTGTCAATACACAAGGAAAATTACACATAACATAAAAGACATTACGGAAAATTGGAACAAAATAATCAACTAGTCACAGCCAGGAAGAATGTCTTCAACTGAGACAGGCCAGAATATTGAGTAGATCAACATAATGCAAACAGTTCACCTGTGATAACTCATTAAGAATGGATAGAGAGAAGACTCAGATGCCAGGGCTGAATGGAGAGGAAGACAGGAACCCTTTGCAGAGTTGTTGAGCACCAGGATGTGTTCCACCCCTGAATGACCTCTAAAGAATGGATGAATGGAGTTAATGCAGAGTGGCCTACTGTCACCATAGACCTCCGAGATCGTATCTGCAAGATACTTTACAAGCTCTAAGAACATTTACGTGGGCAGGGGGAACTGTCCAGAGAGTAGGTAGAGAAAGAACCAGAATCTGCAGGGAGCCCAGGTGGTCTGGTGTGTGTATTCTGCAGTTGTATTTGGCCATAGGTGCCCATTCTCCAGGGCTGTTGGTAATCTTCTAGGAGGTACTGACCTGTATGGTCTGCTGGACCTGAAGAAAGCAGGGCTATCTTTCCCATGGGACCAGGGAGAGTCAGATTTATGTCCCCATATCTACCAGCTCCTTACAGAGTCCATCCTTGGCTGTGCTGGCAGACAATGCAGCCTCAGCTACCTCACAGAAATATGTTTGCCAGCAAACACTGCCATAGTATTTTCAATAGAGGCCACCACTGCCCCACCAGAGTGCATTGGCTGACATCCTCCTGCTAAAGAGCATTCACCCAAAACCCTGCCACCACTCCTCTGGAGCATGCTTGCTTGCAGTACCATAGCCTCCCCTGCCAGATAATTGCACACCTGCAGTGCCTTGCTGTACTCATTAGAGTACTTTCTGCACACAGTGCCTCTGCCACCTTCACCAGAGTGATTTGACTGACAGCCCACCACCGGAGCATGTTAGCCTATAATCCTACTGCCTTCCACACTGGAGTGAGTTCCTTGGGCCTGTTTGCATGTGACCCTCCTGTAGCTCCTACTGGAGTATATTTGCCCATGGTTCCCATGAGGCCCATGATGAAGTGCTATTGCCAGCAGTCTGAACATACCTCGGCTACTCCAGCCCAGTCAAGGATCAACATCAAAAGACCAGTGGACCAAGCTCACGCCCAGTCCCAGGCAGCCATGATTAGATCACAAAGTGCAGGAGTGAGGAGACAATCCTGGCCCTTGGAAAGCCTATGTAAATCAAGCCCATCAGCTATACCCACTGGCACCACAGTTCTCAAGGGCAATTAAGTACATTAAAAAAAAAAAAAAAAAAAAAAAAAAAAACCCTCTCAAAGGATGAAATATCAAAGGAAAAGAGAACATTAGACTTCACAGATGAGAAATAACCAGTTCAATAATTTTGGTAAATCTAAAAGCAAAGAGTGTCTTCTTACCTCCAAGCAATCACACTAGCTTCTTAGCAATGGTTCTTAACCAGACTGAAATGGCCAAAATACCAGATATACAATTCAGAATATGATGGGAAAGAAGCTCATCAACATACAGAAGAAAGCTGAAACCCAAACCAAGGAAAACAGTAAAATGATCCAAGAGTTGCAAGACAATATAAGCATTTTATGAAAGAACCAAACTGAACTTCTGAAAATCAATAATTCACTACAAAACTTTCAAAATACAATTGTCAGCTTTATCAGCAGAACAATAGCTCAAGGCAAGAATAGAATCTCAGAGCTTAAAGACTACTCCTTTGCAGCAACATAGGCAGACAAAAATAAAGAAATAAGAACTTATCAAAATGAACAAAACCTTCAAAAAGATGAGATTATGTGAAAAGAGCAAACCTATGACTCTTTGGCTTTCATGAAAGAGAAGAAAAGAAAACATATTTGAGGATATAGTACACAATATTTTTCCCAAGCTCTCAGGAGAGATCAACATGTAAATTCAAGAAATTTAAAGAACCCCTGTGTGATACTATGCAAAACAACCATCCCCAAGACACATAGTCATCAAACTCTCCAAGACTCAGAGGTAAATGTGAGAAAAAAAAGCCTTAAACACTGCTAGAGAAGATGGGTTACTCACAAAGGGAACCCCATCAGTCTAACAGCAGACCTTACAGCAGAAATATTACAAGCCAGAAGAATTGGAAGCCCATTTTTAATGTAATTAAAAGAAATTGCAAACAACAAATTCATATTCCACCAAACTAAACTTCATAAGCAAAGGAGAAATAATTTTTTTTTCAAACAAGCAAATGCTAAGGAATTTTGTTACCACTAGACCAGCCTTACAAGAGGGCTGAAAGGGAATGCAAAGCATGAAAATGAAAGAACAATGCATGCCACCACAAAGACACAATTATGTACGAAGCCTGTTGACACAACAAAGCAACTACACAATCAAGTCTACATAACAACCAGCTAACAACATAATGACAGAATCAAATTCTCACATATCAATATTGACCCTGAATATAAATGGGCTAAATGTCCCACGTAAAAGGCTTTGAGTAGAAAGTTGAATAAAGGAGCAAAATAAAACTGTCTGTAGCCTTCAACAGACCCATCTCACAAGTAATAATAACCATAGGCTCAAAGTAAAGAGTTGGAGAACAATCTACCACAGAAATGGAAATTTAAAAAGACAGCAGGGGTTGCTATTTTTATATCATATAAAACAAATTTTAAAACAACAATGATGAAAAGCACAAAGAAGAGAATTGCATAATGATAAATGTTTCAATCAAACAAGAAGCCTTAATTATCCTAAATATATATACACTCAACAAGGGAGCACCCATATTCTTAAAACAAGTTCTTAAAAATATGTGAGGAGAATTGCACAACCACACAATTATAGGGACTGACCTGAACACCCCACTGAAAGAGTTGTACAGATAATAGAGGCTGAAAACTAATAAAGATATTCTAGACTTAAACTTGACCCTTGACCAATTGGACCTAATAGCTATCTACAGAACACTCCCCTCAACAACCACAGAATATACATCCTTCTCATTAGCACATGGCACATACTCTAAGATTGACCACATGCTTAGCCATAAAGCAAGAACTTTGGCATAGCAAAATAAACTACCAATAGAGTAAGCAGACAATCTACAGAATGGGAGAAAATATTTATAAACTGTGTATCCAACAAAGGTCTAATATCCAGAATCTGTGAGTAATTTAAACAATTAAGCAAACATAAAACAAATAACCCCATTTAAAAATGAGCAAAAGACATGAAGAGACACTTCTCAAGAGAAGATATACATGCAGCCAACAAACATATGAAAAAATGCTCATCATCTCTAGTCATTAGATAAATACATATGAAAACCACAGTAAGATACCATCTCACACCATTTAGAAAGGCTACTATGAAAAAGTCAAGAAACAATAGATGCTGGTGAGACTGTGGAGAAAAGGGAACACTTATACACTTCTGGTGGGAATGTAAGTTGGTTCAGCCACTGTGAAAAGCAGTCTGAAGATTTCTCCAAGAACTTAAACAGAACTACCATTTAATCCAGCAATCCCACTACTGAGTATATACTCAAAGGAAAATAAATTGTTACACCAAAAACACAGGCATACACATGTTTATTACAGCGCTACTCATAAGAGCAAAGACATGAAATCAACCTAGATGCCTATCAATGGTGAACTTGACAAAGAAAATGTGGTACATATATACCATGGAATACTACACAGCCATAAAAAAAGAACACAATCATGTCCTTTGTAACAATATGGATGGAGTTGGAGGCGATTTTTCTAAGTTAACCAATGCAGGAACAGAAAGCAAAATACTGCATGTTCTCACTAGTACGTGGGAGCTAAACATTAAATACACATGAACATAAAGTTAGGATTAAAAGGAATTACAGACTGCTTGCAGTGTAGATGGGAAGGGAACATGGGTTGGAATGCTACCCATGGGGTTCTATACCCACTACCTAGATGATGGGATTATTTGTACACTAAGCCTCAGCAACACACAATTTATTAATGTAACAAACCTGCACATGTACTTCTTGAACCTAAAATAAAAGTAATGAAAAAAAGATTTTCAAAAAAGTAAAACAAAATGGAAAGCTCAAATTAAAGTTTTCTCTGAAGTTAATACTTCTCAATCCCGCTTTCTGTCTTTTTGCCTTTCCTTGATGTATTTTTGTTAATTCACTTGCTTTAAAACTTATAAAGTTGTCAGCTTCTACTTGAATATTGCATTCTGACCAAATCAACAAGTCCTTGGTTAGCAGAAGTGTTTCACCTATTTGAATAAAGTCTCATTGTGTATTTTAAAGGGAAAAAAACAAGTCACAAAGTAGAGTGCAAATTTATTTGTGCTTCATTGTGTCTGATATTTTTATCTATTAAATATATATTAACAGTGAAAGTGTATATGCTAAAATGCATGTGTTTATCTTTATATTGCAGGGTTATGAATGTTTTTCATTTTTTCTCTTTAGTAACTGTGTTTTCCAAAATTAATATGTATTATTTGTATCACTAAATGTAAGTAATTTAATTAATGTGACAGTGAGATATTTAGAAAATGTCTTTCAATAAAATCTTTTTAGAACAACAAAAAGAAAGACATTACTTAGCTTCAAAAGGCACCAAGCAAAAAGTTTGAGACTTATATAAAGTTTCAATTTATTGAGATGCAGAATATGCACTTCTTTCTTTCTTTCATGCCAAGATAGCCTCCACTCTACAGTAGTAGATAAAGATAAAACTGAGCTTTTGAGGTGATGATTTTGCAAGATATTATGCAAAAATCAGTGTATTACTCTGTAACTTATAGTGAAAATATTAATTCATTTTCAGAGTAAGCTATACTTTCAACAAATTAGCTCTGTAGAAAACAGTGATAATAAATACTTGAAAAAAATCATGTAATTAATTAGCCATTTACTTTATTACATTTTTTATGTGACAAAAACAATATGGAGGACAGAAATAAAAAAATGAGAAATAATTTTTATTTTTAGTAATTATCTTTTTAAAATTAATTATTAATATGTTATATTTACTTTGCATTTGAAAATTAATAAACTTCTCTTTTTTTTTTTAAGACAGTCTCGCTCTGTCGCCCAGGCTGGAGTGCAGTGGTTCGATCCCTGCTCACTGTAAGCTCCGCCTCCCGGGTTCACGCCACTCTGCCTCAGCCTCCCGAGTTGCTGGGACTACAGGCGCCCGCCACCACGCCCGGCTAATTTTTTGTATTTTTAGTAGAGACGGGGTTTCACTGTATTATTCAGGATGATCTAGATCTCCTGACCTTGTGATCTGCCCGCCTCGGTCTCCCAAAATGCTGGGATTGCAGGTGTGAGCCACAGAGCCCAGCTAAACTTCTCTTCTCTTAAACATATTGGTTTTTACTTTTTATTTTGATATACTTTTTGATTTAAAAAAGAAAGATATTACAGAATATGGGAAAGGGTTTCAGGATTGACTGACTGACTAGAGGAACCAAAGAAGGAGGAAACCTCCTCCACAAAGAAGGACCAAAACCATGAGTTCATAATAACTACATGCTGAATAGAACATTCAAGAGAAAACCAATATTCAGCAGGGAAGTGACAGGGAACTCCTAAGGCACGGAAGAAGAGGGGAGAGAAGCAGCAACTATCCTGGCCGGAATCAGCTCGGAGCCAGAAGAAACTCCTCAGCACAGGGTAAAGGTACCTGAGAGATCCTCAGCAGTTCACATTCACACTATCGATACCTGAAGTCCTGGCCAAAGCCCCTCAGCCCTTGTGAGTCCTGAGACTACTATAGAAAACTTCTCAGAGTTCACACGACAACATTGTTTCAGAAAGGATGTTCACACTGGATACCACACACATCGAGGCCCAAGTTGCTACAGCATGGCACTATTTTGATAGCCCAGAAACACCAGACTATATCCTGACCTGGAGCTAAACAAACCCAGCATCTTCATGTTCCTGGAGGCTTGCTGACATCTCCCAACATCCACCCAGAAAGTTGTAGTGTCACAATGCTGGGTCTCAGTGGTGTGGCTGAGTTTTCAGCACTCTAGCACACACAGTTTTCTACACCCCAGGAAGTGGCCATTGCAGTACATGAGGGAAGCTACTCCCAGGACAAAGGGATCTGAATCATGTGTCCACCAGAGCCTGAGAATTGCCTTCTTGATCTGTAGTTACTGAGAACAACTCAGCATTGACTTGCCAGAAAGAGTGTAGCATACCTGCAAGAGCTTTCAAGGGATGAGGGAAACAACCTGACTGAATATTTTCTTGGGACCTAAAGATGAGCCCACTTCTCTCACCACCACTGCTGCTGGTGCCCAAGCACCCCATCAGGAGTCCTAAGGATTAAGCTTCCTTGTGTGCCACAGCAGGTGATAGCAAACGTCACTGAGGAGCCTAAGGATATGTATGCGCTGCCTGTAACTCAACCAGCCAAACCTACTTATGCTATTCAGGGGCCTTGGAATTGGCCCATCATGCCAGCTATATGAATGCCCACACACATCATCTGGGGGCCTGAGGTCAGTGTGACCCCACCCACTGCAGCCCTTCCCAGTAACTGAGGGCATCAAGAGCCTGAAGATCAGGAGCCTGAAGATAAGCCCACCAAGCCTGCCACCAGGACCACTGACTGCACTCAAACTCAAGTGTCATCTGAGGGCCTAAGGACTGACCTATCCTGTGTGCTGCTATTACTAGTGGCACTTGTGTGTGCCATACAGTACTCCAAAGATTGGTCCACCACTGCTAGTGCCATCACTGATGCTATGCATGTCAACCAGGGCCCCAAGATTTTGCCCATCCACCCAGAAAAATGCTACCACCGCTGGAACTCAAGCAAGTCACATGGAGGCCCAAAGATTGGCACATCTGGTTTTCCACTACCACCACTGGTGCCTGAGGACCAGGACACTTGACTTCTCTATCCCCAGCAAAGCCTCAATACAGCCTCCACTGACAACCACAGCCTAAGCCACTGAGAAACTCACAGACACCACCAATACTCATGACAAATGAAGAAATCATACAGAGACTACAATACTGTCCCCACCCTAATTCAAAGCACCCCACCCAACCAACAGTATAGATACAAAATAGGAAAAATTATTTTCTTGTGAAAGCCAATACATAAAATCAGAAAAAAGCTACTGCTACAACGGATGTGCAGATGTCAACCTAAAGAAATGAAATACGTGAAAAGGCAAGCAAGCATGACATCTCCAAAGGAACACAATAATTCTCTGGCAACAGATTATGCAAAAAAAAAATCTACGAAATGCCCAAAGATTTCAAAGTAATATTAAAGAAGCTCAATATAATAGAAAACAGCAAAGATAAACAATGTAAAAATGAGAAAAACAACTAATGAATGGAATGAGAAATTTGACAGATTTATTTAAAAAAACAGAAATTCTAGAATTAAAGAATTCAGTAAAAAAATATAATGAAGAATTTCAACAATAAATTAGATCAAGCTGAAGAACATTTTTGAATAGGTTTTTTTTTTTTTTTTTAAGAACCTAGTCAGACAGAAAAAAAAAAGAATGAAAAAGATGAAAAAGAATGAACAAAACCTATTTATAAAATAAGAGTTGAAAATTTCCCAAGTCTTGCAAGAGATATAGGTGACCAGATACAAGAAACTTAAGTGACCCAAATAGATTCAACTCAAAAAGATCTTTTCTGGGGAACATTGTTGTTAACCTGTCAAAAATCAAAGACAAATAAACTTTTAGAAGCATCAGGAGGAATGTATGTACCATATTTTTTTACTTAAAAGTTACAAAGATTTCAAATAAATAACATAATGATGAACCTCAAAGAACTAGAAAAGAAAGAACAAACCAAACCCCAAATTAGTAGAATAAAATAAATAATACAGATCAAAACAGAAATAAATGGTAAATGAAATAGATTCTAAAATAGTATCAAAAACCGATGAAATGAAAGTTTGGTTTTTTGAAAAGATATAGCCTTCATCTAGCTTACATAACCAGGGTGCATTAATGAAAACGAAGAAATTCACACTGGTATTACTATTAACTAAATAACCAGGTATTATAAGAATTTCACCAAATTTTACAATAATATCCTTTTTCTTCCAGGCTCCATTAGGGATTTCATATTGTATTTAGTCCTCATGTCTTCATGTCTTTAGTTTCCTCTGGTCTGTGACAGGTGTTTCTTTTGTTTGTTTGTTTGTTTGTTTTGCTTTTTGTTTGTTTGTTTTTGTACTTATTTTTGCTTAGGGTTGGTGTCAGAAACACTAACTGCAAATGGCCTGATGGACTTTTTTTTCAGGGTAATGAAATTTTTCTGTGCCTTGGTTGTTACATTGTTTACTAGTATATAGACTTCATCAAAACTAATTCCTCAGTAGGCTTAAGAAGACTTCATTTTATATAAATTATACCAAAAATTGATTTTCAAAGCAATTCTAAAGAATATTGGCTTATAACATTATTGGTGAAACATCCTTACCTTTTCATATTTTTATTATAATTAATGAGTCCACAAGGACAATTTTCAGAACTCAAATTAAATTCCGTCTAGAATACTGATCACTGTAATTCGCAAAGCAAAGGAGACGTCATCAAGAGACCTCTGTTTCGCTTGCAAGGGAGGGTTATTTATGTTTTTAACTAGTGATAATATTGCATTGCTACACTCCATAGAAGCCCACAAATTAATATTCTACTTCCACACAAAAATTAGACAAAGAATTTGCCATGGAAATTCTACTCAGCATGTCAGCACCTAGTAAGACTGTGTCAATGGAAATAATATTGCAAAGATATTTTTAAGACAAACTCCACTGAATGCAATTAAAAAACTTTAAAATGCCACCAACAGTGTAAAAGTGTTCCTATTTCTCCACATCCTCTCCAGCACCTGTTGTTTCCTGACTTTTTAATGATTGCCATTCTAACTGGTGTGAGATGGTATCTCATGGTGGTTTTGATTTGCATTTCTCTGATGGCCAGTGATGATGAGCATTTTTTCATGTGTCTGTTGGCTGTATGAATGTCTTCTTTTGAGAAATGTCTGTTCATGTCCTTTGCCCACTTTTTGATGGGGTTGTTTGTTTTTTTCTTGTAAATTTGTTTGAGTTCTTTGTAGGTTCTGGATATTAGCCCTTTGTCAGATGAGTAGATTGCAAAAATTTTCTCCCATTCTGTAGGTTGCCTGTTCACTCTGATGGTAGTGTCTTTTGCTGTGCAGAAGCTCTTTAGTTTAATGAGATCCCATTTGTCAATTTTGGCTTTTGCTGCCGTTGCTTTTGGTGTTTTAGACAACTAGTTCAACCATTATGGAAAACAGTATGGCGATTCCTCAAGGATCTAGAACTAGATGTACCATATGACCCAGCCATCCCATTACTGGGTATATACCCGAAGGATTATAAATTATGCTGCTATAAAGACACATGCACACGTATGTTTATTGCAGCACTATTCACAATAGCAAAGACTTGGAATCAACCCAAATGTCCATCAGTGACAGATTGGATTAAGAAAATGTGGCACATATACACCATGGAATACTATGCAGCCATAAAAAAGGATGAGTTTGAGTCCTTTGTAGGGACTTGGATGCAGCTGGAATCCATCATTCTTAGCAAACTATCACAAGAACAGAAAACCAAACATCGCATGTTCTCACTCATAGGTGGGAGCTGAACAATGAGATCACTCGGACTCAGGAAGGGGAACATCACACACCGGGGCCTATCATGGGGAGGGGGGAGGGGGGAGGGATTGCATTGGGAGTTATACCTGATGTAAATGACAAGTTGATGGGTGCAGCACAGCAACATGGCACAAGTATACATATGTAACAAACCTGCACGTTATGCACATGTACCCTACAACTTAAAGTATAATAATAATAAATAAATTAAAAACAAAACAAAACAAAACAAAACAAAAAAACTTTAAAATGAAGAAATTCTTATGCATGTGGGTACACATTTGTAATAGCTATATATATACACATATATAGACACATATATGTTATATATGATTTAATGAGTTATTCACTATGATTTTCATTAGTCACTTAGATGTAAAAAGGTTTGAGTTAATCTTGTTCATCGGTTACTGGTAAATTGTATTTATTCTGTCTGAGGTCCTCCTTTGTCTTATTTATCAATCGCTTTCTTTGCTGCAGCACTTTCTTCTCACATTCATCGACTGAGACAACCACTTCCATATATTTAGTGTGTACACTAGTTTTTAAATATTTCATACATGTGATATGGAATCTTAAAAAATGGGTGATTTTTTGTAGGTGTGCGTTATTTTATTCACATAATTTTTTTTTATAATTCTGAACCTTTAAGCAATATATTTTAACTATCCAGTCAACTTTGTTATGTGTTCGTTAAATCTGTTTACTCTAGATTTATTGTAATACCTTATATCGTATAGTCACAATATTTTGCCTATTCACTTTCCAAGTCACTTCTGGTTTCTGCCACCGCAAGCAATATATATTTTTGCAAAATTATACACACAGACACAATCTGTTATGGAAATGTTAAAAGGATATTTATTTGATGTATCACAGGAGAAGAATTATTGAGTCTTTTAGTATTGATTACTTGTTTTTACTAAGTTGTGCCAGATTGCTTTCCACAACATTCTCAGCAAGAGTGCATGAGAATTCTTGCATACACCTACCCCCAGTCACCATCACTCCACATTAGCATCACCCGCTATTCTATTCATGTAACACTAAAAAATTGCACATCATGGCTATTTTAATTTTTAATTAGGTTATAAAGATAGACTCCCACATTGTCTTCTATTAACTTTGTAGTAATTCAAAGCTATTCATTAGGACTCCATCGGTATATGCAGTGTTACATAGGGACCCAGCATTATTTATCTTTGTTAATTTTTGGTGCTGAATTTACTGTGTAATGATGTCCACAGTAGATCCATTCAACTCCATTTTTTTTCCTTCAATTACCCAATGTTTTTATGCTTTCTAGTCACGTATACTAACACGTCTTTTCAATTTGTTTTTTCTTCAGGGCAAAAATAACTTTTTTCTATTCAACATAAATTTAGATTAACTTGATTTAGTGCCTTAAAATCAATTTGTAATAGAGATTTTTTAATTTGAACTAATACACTAATTTGGGAAAAATTTAAATTTTCATATTATGTTATTTCATCTAGTAGTTAAAATATCTTTCCACTTATTTAAAACATCATGTATATCATTTATATGAATTCAAAACTTTTGTCAAGAAATGTATTTTGTACTTTTGGGGGTATATTCTTATATACTTTGTAGTTTTTGTTGCCATTGTAAAGGTATTCTATTTCTGAATTGCATCTTCAAGTTCGTTATTGTTACCATCTTGGTTATTGCAATTGTAGAGTAATGTTATTGAATGTTATGAGTTGGTTTTATTATCCAGAAAACTTTCAAAAGTTATTATACTATATTTGTGGATTTATGTTATAAGTGAATGGCCCTATTTTCTATAATTAATATAAATATTCTAATTTTTCATTTAGGTCCTTACTGATTATGACCTCTGAAAAGTTTATCAAGACATGCAATAATAAAGGGTTTCTTTTCTTTATCCAATTACTAAAGGAAATGAGTGTCAAGTTTCAGATATTGACTTATATTTACTATAAATCAAGTTAAAGAAGCTCTAGTCTATTAAGAATTTTTTTAAAAAAGAATAGGACTTTAACATTATTAACAAATTGTCTTTTAATATGGTAAATTACACAGATAGAATTTTATGATGAATTTTTCTTTCATTCCCAAGAGAAACATTAGTTGTTGAAAAAAGAGAAAATAAAAAAATTAAAAGATGAGAATAAAAGAAATTGAATGAAATAATGAAACACAGAATATTTCTATCAACAGCAAAAAACCAAGAAAGCTAAAAAGAAAGTAAAGGCAAAGACCAAAACACAAAACAAATTGAATAAATAACTGCAGATTTAAAACCAATTTAAAATCATAAGTAAATTATTTTATTCTAATTAATTTTAAAACCAAAATGAGATTGAAAGATTCTAGAAAAAAATATTCCAAGGCCACAATTAAACCAAGAAGAAATAATGAATTTGAGTGAACCAAAAATGTTAGTAATGGGAAAGAGTGAAAGGCTTCTTCTCTTCCACTGAAAAAGCTAGTTCCAAGTACATTTTACAGATGACATTCACCATATCTAACATAGAAAAAGAAAAAAAGGATGTCTATATTTGAAAGGAATAAAAATAAAAAAAATTATTATTAGGTCACACTTCTTTGAAATATTGTAACCTATCACAATACCCACTGCAGAAAAGAACATAGTGTATCTCTATATTGGGTTGGTTTATATACTAAGTAGATACAAATACATATCTAGAGTTTATTTTTTCTCCCTCTCTTCATTTAACACTGTAGTTCTCAAACTGTAGTCCATGGAGCCCTCTGAAACTACTTGAGAACTTTCGGCTGGTCTGCAAGAGCAACCTATTTCTAACTGCATATGAACATGCATACGTGTATAAGAACACATTTAAAAAAATATATTTCAGCCAAAAGAAAAGAAAAATGAAATAAGTTGCAAGTATAAATGAATATAAGAATCCAATTGTCTTCATTAAGTCTCATGTTAAAGAAATTTGCAAAATAATGGCACTTCATTTTGTGGACCGTTTTTCTTTAAATTCTGGAAAAGCATCGTTCAATTTTAATAAATATTTATGTTAGATAATAATAGATTCTTCATCTTCTTTTTTTATTTTTTATTTTTCTCTAGCAGGAATCTTGCACTGTTACCCAGACTGGAGTACAGTGGTGTGATCATAGCTCACTGTAACTTTGAAATCCTGGGCTCAAGCAATTCTCCTGCCTAAGCCTTCCAAGCAGCTGTGACTACAGGTGCACACTATCACACTCAGATAATTTTTTATGTACATCTTTATTTTAAAATGGACTAATGGATATTTTTTTAAATTCTTAGTTTTAATTCCCAACATGTAAGTTATTGACAGATATAATTTCCATAAAGAAACAAATCTTTGTGTTCAGAGTCATCAATAATTTTAAAAATATTAAAGGGTCATGATATCCAAACTTTTGAGAACAGCTTCTTTAAGATACAAAACAAGCACCAAAACAGAATTATAATTTATTATATTTTGTGTTTTGGGAATAAAGTTTTAACATGTAATGATACAAGTACGGCATTACTGGATCATAAGCATATAAATGAGTGAGACCTTGGGGTATATTGTATTTCTTCACACAATCATAACAGGTTATTAAATCACAATAAGTATGTAAGGAGACAAATATATCAGCTGAAGATACAGCTATATAGATAAACAACTGAGTTACTAAAATGACCTTTTATTGAGCAACATGATTTGAACTCACCATGAATTTTCACTTTTCATTCAGTATTATCACCTAATTAAAATACATGCATCAAAGTAATTTCTTTTACTGCTAACCTAATGCTAAACAAGCTCTGCAGCACTGGAATTCAAGAACTCATGAATTTAAGATGAGGTCCACTAGGAAAACTCTTACATTTATTTAAACAATAACTTTAATTGGCTTTCTCAGAATCATAATACACATAAATGTTTAAAAGTACAACATTTAGAAGGTCACTTTTACTTACAGATGTCTGTGATTCTGTGAGATTTTGAGAGTTATCTAACACTTTAATTGTAGCAGATCAAATTTCAGTTTCCCTGAGCAAATATAATATGAATAGCTAGTCTTTAGGATGTGTTTCCTATTGGTCAGTACAGTAGGCAGCGTTCTAAAAATCTTTCTCTCAAGGTTTCTGTCCTTAGTTTATCAATCAAACATTAACTAAAGTACTTCCCTGAAGGAATTTTGCAGATTACTTAGGTGACCTTAAAGTATAGATTATCTTGGATTTTCCAGGTGGACTAATGTAATCACATGAGCTTTTAAAAGCAGCAGCAGAAGGCAGAATTAATCAGAGAGGAACAAGGGAAGAGGAAAGCAGAAAGAAGCAAAAGGGAGGTCAAAGAGATTACATGCATTCACGTGGCTATGACTCGGCTTTTAAGATGGAAGAAGAGGGCTGTGAGCCTAAGCATGCAGGCTCCCTGTAGAAGCTGAGAATGAAATGAGCCTTAGCGGACAGCCAGCAAGGAAACTGAAATCATTGCATCTATGTGGAACTGAGTTTTGGCAGCAACCCGAATGAGCTTGGAAGTGCATTTATTCCCAGAGCCTCCAGAAAGGGACGGAGACCTGCACACAACTTGATTTTGACCTGGCAAACCTAGGGTCGAGAGCCACCTGAGACCACTGTACCTAGACTTTGTCTTACAAAACTCTGAGAAAATAAATTCATGTTTTTAGAAATCACTAAGTTGTGGTAATTTCTTAAGGCGACAATAGAAAACTAAGAGTTAGCTGCTGAGCTTTAGCCCTTACCACAGTTTTCTGAGCTAGACACTATTATCTTGTCCTTTTTCTCTTTTTTCTTCTTTTTTATTTTTTTAGTGGAAGTAGAGAGATATAAAGTAGCTTTCCAAGATCATGTCACTAGCAAGTGGTAGATACAAAATTTGTACCTCTCATCTTATTCCAGGAAACATTCTCTTTACCTGCAAGCTACAAAGCCTCTGAGTAATTTGTTAGATGACAATTCCCTAAATTACAATTTATTAAATATATGATCAAACACGTGGTTTGTCCTTTTCCCATTGACAACTTTTATTACTGCTCAATACTTTTTCTCCTCTTGGAAATCAGTGTTTCATCTGACCTAGCGAGTAAGTTACTGTGTTCAAACTTACCTTTCTTCCCTTTGTTCTCAATTTCTCGCTTCCCTTACCAAATCCTTGTTTCAAGTTATAGCTCTATAGAAAGTGATCCCTGAATGTGCCATTTTCATTCATCTTCTAGCCTTCAAATGTGCACAGCCCATTTTAGTTATGAAGAATCTTTTTTTACCTGTAAGCTGCCTTGTATAATTTACAATTATTAATGCATAATTAATGTATAAATTACAATTATTAATGCATCATGTTTAAGGATCTAAAAATTCTAAAAAATGTTTCAGTTCAATCCTGGGTACTGTGAATTATTTCACAGGGAAACACTTAATAAACTCTCTTCTGACCCAGTAGTCAGGAGTTAATTGTTACTCAAATTTCCCCTACTTGCTCATCTACCAAAAAAAAAAAATCATCACTTTGCTCCTCCTCTTGAATAGGGAACATGATGTTTAACTGTTATTTCAATTAATTATTCTCCACATCTTTAGTCTTTGTACCCAGAGAAAATGAAATTGTTCTTTTCCTGAAAGTGCAATAAGACTAGAATTTTCATGGAGATTTTATGCCAATTAATTAAAAATCTCCTTAAACTTCAACTTTAACCTTTTTATTTCTCTTCAGACTTAGTTAATATCCTCCTTTTTTGGTGCTTTGGTAATGTAGATAAAGATGGAGATATTCCAACAATACATATTAGACATCATTTGTTAAATTGAAAAACGAATGAAATAAATGTAATTTAACAGAAATCAAAATAATTCTGCTTTCTGTCCCCCAAACTGATAAATGCTCTCAGGGAAAGAATCATGAAGCCCATTTTCTCTTACAAAGTTCTTTCTCTGGAGGGTTAGTCCCTCTAGTATTTCTTGCTTCATGATCTGTTAACTTCCTTTAACAGTTGCCCATTTTGCCATTTTGTCTGGCATTTCTGATTGGTTTTGGTCAGAGTACTGCTCTGCCACCTGACAATCATTCCACTGTAAAGAAAAAGTTGAAGGAAAAAGTTTAAGTTTTACTGCTATTCCAATAGAACGATACCAGAAGTTGGTAAACAGAGAATAAGATTAACGGTTTTTTAAAGGCTGATCTTCCTGCTGTGTTGATCCTGGAATATTCCAGGCAAGAAGGAACAGCGATTTGAACAATGATGGTGGAAGTGGAAAAGAGGGAGAAATGAATACTCTCGGGCTTTATGTTAGGGGTATACCAAGTTATCATTAGGAATTAAGTATTGCTATGCAAATATTTTTTTCATAAGTATTTTTTTTGTGGAAATTAGCCAACATAATATAAAATGAAAAATAAATCAATGAGATTACTCCATTTTCATAATATGGAATACTATATAGTCAATAAAAGTTATGTTTTAGAAGATTATTTAATGACATGGAACTAACTATGATGATAAATTTAAGAACAGTTTAAGTAGTAAGACATCACTATATGTAATATATATGCTAGGATACCCTTCTAAATGTTGTATATCATCATGACTAACTTTGAAGCAGATTTTATATTCTTTCTCATTTTACAGATGGAGAGAATTTATGTAATCTCTCTAAGGTTAATAGCCTGTACATGGTGGAACTAACAACTGAAACCAGAACTAGATTCTGAATCACACATGCACTAACAAACAATATTACACATACATATATATATCTCCATATGCTATATTTTTAGATAGAGTATATTTGAGTGGTTAATTACATCTATTTATATTTTGTGCTTTATTAGCTTTTTGAATATTATCAAAATGCCCATATTTAAAGTGGAAAATCTGATGTTTTTACATATGCATAGATCTTTGACACATCACACTATCAAGATAAGGTAGATGAGCCTGACTCCCTCTTTATAAACTTACCTTCTTGAATTTTCCTTCCCTCATCAAAAGGCAATCACTTATCTGCTTCCTCTCAATGTAGATTTATTTAGTGTTTTCTAGAATTTTATGTATATGCAGGCCTATAATAAGTACTAACTTTTGTCTAAAATATTTTATTCTGCTTTGTTATTTTGAGATTAATGTTTTTATGTTTATTAAGAGTATGTTCCTTCTTATTTCTGAGTAGTATTCCATAGTATGAATATATCACAAATTATTTATTCATTTACCTCTTGATGAACTTTTAGGTTGTTTTTAATTTTTGGATATTATAAATAAAGCTATTATAGATATTTTTGTATAAGTCTTTTTATGGACATATTGCTAATGCCTTGTGGAGCACTAGAAGTATAGCAGTAGGTTCATGTGATAGGTGTATTTTTTAAAGAAATAAAATACTGCTGAACTAGTATTTCAAAGTAGCTACTGTACAATGTAATATTCCCGCCAGCAGTTTATGAAAGTTACAGATGTACCACATTCGTGCCATCACTTGACATGGCCAGTCTTTTAAATTTCAGCCTGTCTAGTGGGTATGCAGTGGCATTCTGTGTTTGGGGGGAAGGATAGTTATATAATATTTTTTATCATAGAACCTATTAGCAATGTATTGTATTAATTTAGCTGTTTAGTTGTTTCACTTAAATGTGAATGTTATTTTACTTGCATTTCTTTAATGGCTAAGGGAGTTTGGCAGCACAATTTTTGTAAAATTGCTGTTCAAAATTTTTGCCAAGTTTAATTGGATTTAAAATAAATTGTAGGAGTTATTTACATATTATAGGTACAAATATTTTATGCAGTATTAGACTTGCAAGTACTTTTTGCAAGTCTGTGATTTACATTTTTGTTTTCATAAGAGTGCCTCCACAACATTTTAACAAGATTTATTTTTAAATTCTGATTAAATTCAATGTATTAATAATTTCCTTCCAGTTTTCATGTCAGTTTTTAAAATATTTTCTAAATCCAAGTTTACCAGTATTTTCTCCTATGTTTTTGTATAGAACTTCTATAGATTTAGTACTTGTATTAAGGCCTATAATATAGAGTTATTTTTAGAATATATGTGAGGTAAATGCTAAGGTTGATCTCTGTGTCTCTCCAGTTGTTCCCCTTTCTTTTGTTGAAAAGATTGTTATTTCCCAATGAAAGTGGTATATTTGTTAAAAGTCAGTTAGTCATAATATGCATGAATGTATTTATTCATCCTCTATTCTTTTTTCATATTTTGTCTTACTTTTTGTCAACACATACATTTTTAGAATTGTAGCTGTATAATAAATTATAACATATTCATATATATTATATAATATACAATTATAATGAATTAAATATAAACAGATATATTTATTCAGCCTCTATTTTTTTCATATATTGTCCTTATGTCAACACATACATTTTTGTAATTGTAGCTTTATAAAAAATGTTTGTCAGGCACTTTCAGTTCTCTAACTGTGTTTTTTTTTTTTTTTCCAAAATTATTTTAACTACCTAGATCATTTACCTTCCAAATAAATTTTAAGTTATCACTATTTATTGATGGAATTTTAAGTTGATTCTAAAAATGGGTTTTGGGAAAATTGAGTCTTCTGATACACAAACCTGGTAGAGTTTTATAATTATATAGGTTTATTTAATTTTAGTGATATTTTTGTAATTTTAGTATACAACTGCTGTCCATATGTTTGTCAATTTTTCACTATTATTTGATATATTATGTTTTCTAAAATTGTATTGTGTTTTAAAAATATTTCCTAGTCATGGCTAGTTGTAAAAACGCAATGGATATTTTTATGTTGCTCTTATTTTCTGAAAAATTTTCAAGCACTATTAGCTCTAGGAACTTTTATACATAAATTATCATATCATTTATTAATAATGACAGTATTTTTTATTCCTATTTAGAAGTATTTTATTTACTGTCTTGTCCAAAACTATTGGACAAAATTTCCAGTAAAATGTCAAATATATATGGCTAGAAGATAAGTTCTTAATTTGCACCTGAGCTTAGGAGAAATGCATGCATTTTTTAAAATTTAGATATCATTTTAACTTTCATTTTTTCATAGACACCTTTTATGAAGTTGAAAAAGTTCATTTCAATCCCATGTTTATTAAGATTTTTTCTTTTTATAATAATGAATAGATGATATAGTTTGTTGATTTTTTTTTGAATTTATGGAGATGATGATAGACATACTTGTTTATATAATATGTTATTGAAATTGATTTTCTAATTTTGGTAAAGAAATTTTACAAATATATTTATGTAGGCTATCTGGCTGTTTAATTTTCTTGTGGTCTATTTGGCTGATTTTGATATAGAGATAATGTTGAACACACAAAATTAGTTAGAAAATAGTCCCTTCTCTTCAATGTTCTGAAAGTTTATATTGAATTAATAGTATTTCTCCATATGTTTGATATAATTCACTGACAAATTCATACATGTTGGTAGTTTCCTTTGTAGTAATTACAAATTCATCCTTTTAAAAAAGATATAAAGTTTTATATACCTTCTTTATTAAGTTGTAGTAGATTTTCTCACCTAAGAAATATGTCCATTTTAACTAAGTTGTTGGATTTATTGGCATAATATTGTTCATAATATTATTTCATATTTTTGTCCATTGAAGGATCTGTAGTTCTTTTAGCCCTTGCATTGTTCATATTTGTAATTTGTGTTTTTTTCCTGATCAGTATAGTTATGAAAATTAATAACAGAAAAGCAATAAAAATTAATGAAAGTAAACTGTGGTTCTTCCCATCCAGTCAGTCTATAATTTTTAACGGAGGAACTTAAAAAGTTTTCACTCAGGTTTGTTACTGATGAATAAGGTCTTACTCTTGTTGTTTTGTTAACCATTTCCTCATTGTTTTGGATATTCTTTGTTTTTTTTCTTCCTTTGTTATTCTTTACATTTATGATATGGTGGATTTTGCAGTAATAACATTTGATTCATTTCTGTTTCTCATTTGTCTATCTTTTTTACCAGTGAATTTTATAATTTTGTGTGTTTTCAGGATGGTATATGTTATCCTTTCACTTCCCAGTGCAGGATCCCTTAAGCATATTTGTAGAACCTTTCTAATGTTGATAAATTTCCTCAGTTTTGCTTATCTGGGAAATACTTTATTTCTCTTTCTTTTATTCATAAACGATAGTTTTTCTGCGATAGGATTCTTGACTGCCAGTTTTTTGTTGTTGTTGTTGTTGTTGTTTGTTGATTTGTTTGTTTTTAAAAATTTTTAGCACTTTGACTATATCATCCCATTCTTCCTGGCCTACAGTGTTTCTGTTGGGAAATCTGCTGTTCATCTCATGGGAATTCCCTTATGCATGACTTGACACTTTTCTTTTCCTGTTTTTAAAATTCTGTATTTGTCTTTGACTTTTGGGAGATTGAATATAATGTGCCTTGGAGGATATCTTTTTGAATTTAAATATACTTGCAGATCTGTGAGTTTCCTGTATATAAATGTCTATATATCTCATTAGACACAGGAAGTTTTCAGCTATTATTTTCTTAAATAGATTCTCTATCTTTGTTCATTTCTACTCCTTCTGAAAGTTTCAAAATTCAAAATTTGTTTGCTTTATTGTGTCCCATATATCACATAGGTTTTCTTTGTATTTTAAGACTATTTTTCTTTTTCTTTTTTTGTCTGACTGATTTATTATGGAAAACCTGTCTTTAAGTTCAGAAATTTCTCTTTCTGCTTCATCTGCTCTATTGTTGAAGCTCTTAATAGTATTTTTAAAAATCTTATTCATTGTATTCTTTCATTCTAGAATTTTTGTTTAAGTTCCTTTTTTTATGATAGCTATTTCCACGTTAAATTGGCATACACATCGTGAATTGTTTTCTTGGTTTCTTTATATTATCTGTGTTCTCACATACTCCACTCAGTTTCTTTAAGATAATTACTTTGAATCTTTTTTCATATGTTTTATATTTTTTTTCTTTGGCATATGTTACTGAGGAGTTATTACATTCCTCTGGAAGTGTCATGTTTCATTGCTTTTTCATATTTCTTATGTTCTTAGGTTGGTATCTGTGCATCTGGTGTAACAGTTGCTTCTTCCTATTTTATGACTTGGCTTTTGTAGGGAAACGTTTTTTCTTGTAGATGTATTTAGCGAGTTGGTTGGGTGGGGAACTGTGGTTTTGACTCTGGATGGTCACAAAACTGTAGTCTCTATATGATTTATTTTGCTGCAATCAATGTTATTGGTTTTGGTGAGTTCCTCAGAGGCTTATGCTATTGTTGTTAGTAGAGGCTGTGGTGAGGCTTTGCTGGCGAGGGGGATGTCAGGTGGGCAAGTCCTCAGGCACTGGTGGTGGCAGTGGCAGGACACGCATGCTTCACCTCAGGTTTCTCAATGGCAAATGTGGGTGCCAACAGAGAAGATGTGTGGTTCAGTGAGCCAGACATTGGGCTTCCAATTGTCATGTTCAGGGAGTGACAGCAGTTGGCCAGGAAAGTATGTCCTTGGGGCTCTGGGAAGCATATTTAGCTTTGGAAGTGGCAGTAGTGACAGTATGTTGGCCCTCAGGACCCTAGGCAGAGTGCATTGGCACCAGCAGTGACAATATGGCACATGCTGATGGGTGCTGGAGTGGCAGCGTCAGGCTGGACAGGCCAGTCCCCAGGCCCTTGGAAGGCCATGTGGGAGCTGATAGTAGCAGTTGTGGGCCAAGTAGACTTGTCCTTAGGCACCAACTTGGCATGTGTTGGAACTGACAGTGGTGGTAACAGGTAAGAATTAGTCTTCAGGCTCCTAGATGGTATACACATGTGTCAATGGTGGCTAGCAGAGCATGTCAAGGGTCTAATCTCCAATCCTTTAAAAACATACCAGGCACTTGGCATGCTGGTAGGCAAAATGGACTTGTTTTTAGGTCACTCAATAGCATGTGGAAATGACTGTCATGGCAATGGTACAGAAGGCAGGTTTGTCTTCAGGTTCCTGGAAGGTGTGCTTGATTGGGCTGAGCCTTAGGCCCCTTGAAGGTGCATGCAGGTACACAATAGCCCTGCTACCTGAATGGTGGGCTCGCTTTTGATGGCAGAGGCCCAAGGCAGCTGACTCTCAAGCTCTAGAAAGCATGTGCTTTGTCTTCTTTTGTCCTGGTGGGTCACTCTGCTTGGTATGCTATCCTGCCTGTTCCCTCTGTTATAGGACACTGCATGGGCTAGAGCTCTGGGAACCTGACCATGCCAGTGGATTGAGCTGGCATTATGATGCTGCAGCCTTCTCAGTAGATGGGGGAATATCAGTGGGGCTCTAGGGATTTGGAGATGAAGAGACTGTTGTACTGTAGGTTAGGATGTAGTCTGGTGCAAACTTGCTCTCAAAATAGCATTGTACTGCATTTCTTGGGTCTCAGGGCATGAGTGGGACTTAGTGCAAATTCCCTCTCTGGAACAATTTAGTCATGTGGATTCCAGGTAGCTCTCTGTACTGGGGCAAGGATCTCTCCTGTGGCTAGAATTGCAAGCATCAATGGTTGAAATGAGGAGTGCTGGAAATTTCTCACTAACCTTTTTCCTGCAATAGTGAGTTCCTCTTGGTTCTGAATCAATACCAGTCAGGCCAATTTCCTCTTCTCTCCCCTCTCCTTTCATGCCTCAGTGGTTCCTCACTTCCTTGCTGAATTTTTGATGCTCTGTTAGACATATCATTATATATTTGCTATTTTTTTCATTTTTGATATGTGAAACAGTCAAGTCCCAAGTGTCTCTAGTCAGCCATTTTGATGACATATCCCCTCTTCTTTATTTTCTAATATAGGTATTTAATGTTAATTTTTTCTCTAAGTACCACTTTAATTGCCATACCCTATCTTATTTCTACTTATTTCATCATTCTGTTTTTTTTTTCTTTTCATTCTTCTTTTATATTTAGTGTTTTTAAAAATTTTATTTTATACCTGATGTGGGCTTATTACCTATAATTTTTTTTATTGGCTTAGTGGTTTCCTTAGGATTTATAGTATATCTATTTTACTTATCAATATACTTTCAAGTGTGATCAAACCACCTCATCTATAGTGTAAGAACCTTACAATAATATACTTCTATTGCAATCTTTTAAGGTCATTGTTCTACTATTGTCATACACTTTACTTTTGTGTATATTGCAAGCATTACAATATTTTATAATTACTGTTGCCTTTAACTATTTTTTACTTTTTAAATAGATTAAAAAGTCAGATGTATTTACCATGTCCAGTGCATTCTTTGAGAAGATTTGGCACACATTACCTTCGTTATCATTTTTCTTCTCCTTTTAGAATTTCCTCAAATATTTCTGTAGTGTGGGTCTGCTGGTCATGAATTCTTTCAGGTTTTATATTTCTGTAGTCTTTATTTCATCTTTGTTTTACAAAATTTTTTTTTAGTATTGTGGAGAAACCAAACTTAATTGAATCTCACTAAAGTATGATGAAAAATATAATTAAGCACATGTGATTAAGTATACTGTCAGGAGGAAATGTAGGAGGTACTAATAAAGATTTATGAAGAAAAAACCTCAGAACAAGCCTTATAAAAATCATAAAAACATGAGGACATAAGTACTCAATATAAATACTATTGTAAAGTGTGGGCTGAGAAGCAAGAGGAAAGGGAGAGGTTGGTCCTGCTATGTTTGGGGTAGCAGAAGTGAAGAAAATCCACACAAGAATGCACCTGCACAGTTTAAACCCATTAATAAATGTGTATATATATTAATATATGTTATAACTAATGTACATTATATATAATTGATGTATATCATGATATAATGGGAATAATAATTCAAGAAGAAATGATGTTACAAATAAATCATTAAATTATTTAAAAATGAATATATTTTATTTTGCACATGTTAACTGTATGTACTCTTCCTGTGATTTGGTTTGACTCTGTGTCCCCACCCAAATCACACCTTGAATTGTAGTAATCCTCACATGTCAAGGGCAGGGCCAGGTGGAGTTAATTGAATCATGGGAGCAATTTCATGCTGTTTTTGTGACAGTGAAAAAGTCTCACGAGATCTGATGGTTTTATAAAGGCGAGATCCTCTGTACAAGTTCTTTTGCCTGTCACCATATAAGGCTTGATTTTGCTTCTCCTTTGCCTTCTGCCATGATTGTGAGGCGTCCCCAGCGATGTGGAACTTTTGAGACCATTAATCCTTCTTCCTCTATAAATTAGCCAGTCTCTGGTATTAGCAGCCTGAGGACAGACTAATGCATCCTGTTTCCATGTATGTACATGAAAATGTTACAGAACAATATATTTAAAAATTTATATGACTAAATTAGTCTTCAATTTTAATGAGTAAAATATTATTGGTGCCACAATATTTTTTTAATGTTTGGGTGTTTAGGTTACTATCGACTATTTTGGAATCATAAAGCACAAATTTCCTTTTTTTCTTAATTTTAGATTTCTCACTTGCAAAATCTAGCAAAATTTAGTCTAAGGAAATATATCATATTTTAATTTTGTCTTGATTTTTAACTACGTAAAAATGCCACAACAATATATTTGGAAATTTATATGATGAAATTAATCTTCAACCTTAAGAAATATAACATTGTTGGTATCACAATTTTTAAATGTTTGGGTGTTTAGGTTAATATTGACTATTTTGGAATCATAAAGCCTAAATTTCTTTTTTCTTTTTTTCTTAATTTTAGGTTTGCCACTTGTAAAATATAGCAAAATGTAGTTTAAGGAAATGTATCATATTTTAATTTTGTCTTGATTTTTAAGTAGCATTAGTTGTAGAAAAATAAATAATTTTGACTGTGTCCTGTTCATATTATATACCCCAAAAGTATGCTTCATATTAATAAAATATCCTATTATTGTTTTCAAATTTTGAAATTTTGGTATTTGGCACATATTCAGATAATTATTCCTTTGGGTATGTTCTAAAACAATTACTTTTGGTAATAACAATCTTGCATGTCCTTTCATTCCTTTTCTTTTCTTTTTTTTCTGACAGAGTCTCACCAGAGTCTCACTCTGTCACCCAGGCTGGAGTGCAATGGTGCAATCTCGGCTCACTGCAACCTCCACCTCCTGGGTTCAAGCGATTCTCCTGCCTCAACCTCCCGAGTAGCTGGGTTTACAGGTGTGCGCCACCATGCCTGATTATTTTATCTTATTTTATTTTGTATTTTTAGTAGAGACAGGGTTTCATTGTTTTGGCCAGGGTGTTCTCGATCTTCTGACCTCGTGATCCACCCACCTCGGCCTCCCAAAGTGCTGGGATTACAGGTGAGAGCCACCATCCCTGGCTGCATACTCTTTATTTTCTCAGAATCTTCTGTCCTGAAGGAAAAGAAAATAACATATATTAAAATTACATGTATATGAAAATCATAATCATCTTTAAATTTTATGTTCTCTGTCTTCTTGTCAAAAAGCCTGAGGTGTCCACCCATTCTCAGTAGTAATTATCATTTTTTTCCATTTAACTTTTCACTTATCCTTGTAGTTAAAAATGCAGACTATGTAGTCAGAGTGTGTTCAAAACATCATTTTGACAATTACAGCCTATAACCTTGGACAAGTAATGGAGCTCTTCCACACCTCTTTTCTACTCTATGTTACGTAACATGTACTAGATACTATTATTTTTTTCCTGTTATGAAGATTACATATTGAAATTTTGATAAAGGGTAATTATTATTAATTAAGTTACTACATAATGCGTGTGTATTTCTAGAGGGTGCCTGCATTCCTCAGCTTGTGATCACTTTTTTTGCCAGCAACTTAACACATCTCTAACCCTGCCTCCATTGTCACACCTCTTTCTCTGACCACAGCCAGGAAAACCATCTGCTTTAATCACCCACAAGATTATATTAGCCCACCAGAGTTATCTAGGATAGTATCACATTTCAAAATAGTTAGATATGTAAGATTCCTTTTGCCATATCAGGTAACATATTCATAGGTTTTAGGAATTAGGATATAGATATTTTAGGGGGAGCCATTATTGTGCTTGCCACACATAGTTATTTGTTCTTTCATTCTTTTATATAAATTTAAGGAGCGGATATTGAAGGTCTACAGATCAGGAAATTTTTATTAGAATTACATTTCAAATGTTTTGGAAGGGTTCTAAAATGGGGGAAATCTTAAAGTAGGAGATAGTTGGTATCTCTGGGCTTGTTTCTAAACTCTGAATGACGGTTCAGGGAGTATTGTGGATGGATGCTTCAATTATCACTCAGTATTTCATCAGATAGATTCGAAAAAAGTTGGTAAAGATGTTATAGGTTGAAAATTCATATGTTGAAGGCTTAATCTCTTATACCTCAGAATATTACTGTACTTTGAGACAATTTAAAGAGGTTATTAGGTTAAAATGAGGTCTTCAGGGTGGTTAAGAAGAGGAAATATGGACATAAACATTCATACACATAGAAGAAAGATTGTATGAAAGCACAGGGAGAAGACAGGCATCTGCAAAGCAAGAAAGAGCCTTCAGAAAACCTAACCTGCCCATGCTTTGAACATAAACCTCTAGTCTCCAAAACTGTGACTGCTTTCAGAGACTGGGATTGAGTGTCTGAAGCTTTTCTAGGCACAAGGTGCAAGCAGTTGGTGGATCTACCCTTGTGGGGTCTGGAGGATGGTGGCCCTCTTTTCACAGTTCCACTGAGAGTGTCCCAGTAGGGACTCTGTGTGGGGGCTCCATCCCCACATTTCCCTTCCACACTGCCTTAGCAGAGGTTCTCCATGAGTGGCGCACTCCCTCAGCAAATTTCTGCCTGGACATCCAGGTGCTCCTATACATCTGAAATCTGGAAGGAGGGACTGAAACTTCAATTCTTGACTTCTGTGCACTCGCAAGCTCAATGCCACATGGAAGCTGCCAAGGCTTGGGTTTGGCTCCCTCTGAAGCCACAGCCTGAGCTCTACTTTGCCCTACTTCAGCCACAGCTGGAGCAGCTGGGCTGCAGGGCACAAAGTCCCTAGGCTGCACAAAGCATGGGCTCCCTGGGACTACCCAACAAAACCACTTTTTCCTTCTAGGCCTCTAGGCCTGTGATGGGAGGAGCTGCCATGAAGACCTCCAACATGCCATGGAGACATTTTCCTTATTGTCTTCAGGATTAACATTCAACTCGTCATTAGTTATGCAAATTTCTGCAGCAGGCTTAGATTTCTCCTCAGAAAATGGGATTTTGTTTTCTATTGCATTGTCAGTCTGCAAATTTTCCAAACCTTTATGCTCTGTTTTCATTTTAAAATTAAATGCCTTTAACAGCACCCAAATCACCTTTTGAATGCTTTGCTGCTTAGAAATTTCTTCCGCTAGATAAAGTTCAAAGTTCAAAGTTCCACAAATTTGTAGGGCACTGGCAAAATGCTGCCAGTCACTTTGCTAAAACATAACAAGGGTCACGTTTGCTCCAGTTCCCAACAAGTTCCTCATCTCCATCTGGGACCACCTCAGCCTGTATTTCATTGTCCGTATCATTATCAGCATTTTGGTCAAAGCCTTTGAACAAGTCTCTAGGAAGTTCCAAACGTTGTCACATTTTTCTATCTTCTTCTGAGCCCTCCAAACTCTTCCAACCTCTGCCTGTTACCCAGTTCCAAAGTCGCTTCCACATTTTTGGGTATATTTTCAGCAGCATCCCACACTATTCATACCAATTTACTGTATTAGTCTAGTTTCATACTGCTGATAAAGACATACCTGAGACTGGGGGGAAAAAAAAAGATTTAATGTACTTATGGTTCCATGTGGCTGGGGACGCCTCACAAACATCGTGGATGATGAAAGTCACATCTCACATGACAGCAGCCAAGAAAAAAGAACTTGTGCAGAGAAACTCTCCCTTATATAATCATCTGATCTTGTGAGACTTATTCAGTATCACAAGAACAGCACAGGAAACACCTGCCCCCATGATTCAATTACCTCCCAGTAGGTCCCTCCCACAGCACTTGAATTAAAGAGGAGATTTGGGTGGGAACACAACCAAACCATATCAACTCATAAGTGAAAAAAAAAAAAAAAAAAAAAAAAAAAAAAGGTTGTGGAATGGAATGTAAGTGCACCATTAGTACAAAAAAATAGAAACTTGTAAAACAATAATGTTCGTAAATACGTACATACAGAAATGGTAAAAGCAAGAACATAAAATACAGCTAAAACTTAGGGAATAGAGAGAACTTTAAATGTGTCAGTAATGTTTTACTTCTTTTATTTAAAAACTCTGAAACCATTATGACATGCTGGATGTTCTTCATTGAACCTTCCAGGTTATTCCACACTCTTACCCACTCTGTGAGTGATGTGAGTATGGAAAAGTACTCTGATCTTAAGCAGTGAGAGCATTAGCTGAATTTAGTGGAATTTCCCTTCTTAGGTCTGAGAATAGAAGATGCGGTGACCTCCAAGCCCCAACTGTATAAGCAACTATATTTCCTATGAATTGCTTCTCTTAAATTCCTTTTTTTATTTTTATTATTATTATTTTTTGATAGATGATCTCACTCTGTCACCCAGGCTGCAGTGCAATAGTGTGATCTCGGCTCACTGCAGCCTCGACTTCCTGGGCTCAAGCAATCCTCCCATCTCAGCCCTTCAAGTGGTTGGGACTACAGGCATGCACCATCACAGCTGGCTAATCTTTGTATTTTTAGTAGAGATGAGTTCTTGCTATGTGGCCCAGACTGATCTCCAACTCCTATACTCAAGCAATCCTCCTGCCTTGGCCTCCCAAAGTGCTAAGATTACAGGCATGAGCAACTGTGCCCAGCCCTTCTACTTTTTTTTTTTTCTTTTCCTTGACATAGGTGTGATAACTACTTATATGGTTATTCATGACTGCTTCATCTCAGCATCTCTTTTTCGCTCTTTCAGGCATCCAATAATAGTGTAATCAATTATCTGTGTTATAAATAGCTCTTTTTGAAATACCTAATGTTCTTTCTTTCCAATTGGACCTTGTTGAATACACCTTTGAATTACTATGGTTTGAATGTGTCTCCTACAAAATTCAGGTGTTGCCATTGTAATTGTTCTAAGAGCTGAGAACTTTAAGAGGTGAGTAAGTCATAAGGTATTCTCCCTCAGGAAGGGGATGAAGGGTCTTCCAAAAGAGATCTCAGGTGGCATTTGGCTCTCTTGCCCTTCCACTTTCTGCCATGTGAGAACACAGTGTCCTTCCCTCAGAGGATTCAGCCCTCACCAGACAACCAAACCTGCTTGTGCCTTGATCTTGAAGTTCCCAGTTTCCAGAGCTGTGATAATTTTCTGTCCTTTATGAATTATGCAATCTTAGGTACAGTCGTCTGTTATAGCCATGCAAATAGACTAAGACATGAATCCCTTGTCAAGTTAACTATTGTTTGGATGGCATGAGTCATGAAACTATTCAAGTGATATTTTTTGAATTGTGTGTAGTGGTTACAATTATTTTTGATGGACTAATCTGTACCTTAAGGTATGTTCTATAAGTGTACTTATTATGATATACTTGTCTAAAAGTCTGGAGGAAACATTAAATGCAAATGCCTTGAGTCAGCTACTATTTGAAATCCCAGACTTTATGATATAATCACCACTGGAATTAAAAATATGTTAAAGGATTCCTCTAATATGTTTTTTCTGAACATAAACAATTTTATTAAATTTCTTTGTTAGAATCTAAAAATGCCTTGAAATGTCATGCTTTTCATATGTCAACACCTTGATTTATGTCTATAAAATGTATATTTTGTGGGAAATTTGCATCATTATTCCAGAAATTACTCATTATATTAATGCACCCATGCCATATGTAGCACAATCAGAAACTACTTTGCATGAAATCATCGACTTGAAAATCACATCTGCTGGTTTGAAAATGAATGTAATATAAAACATACATCTGTTTATGCATAGGATGTGACCAGAAATTTCTAATTAAGGGCTTATATTGAATATATAAAGCTCATGCAACAAACCATCTGAAAAAGATGGAAAAGGCTACATACTGTATGATTCTGTTTATATGAAACGTCCAGAATAGGTAAATCCATACAGATAGAAAGTTCATTAGTGGTTGTCAGGAGATGGAGGAGAGGGAAAAGGAATGACTATCTAGAATATTATCCCCATCTAGAATGTAGTACATTACTCAAATTGATGGGAAGTATGCTTATTTTACCACAGAATTTAATTCCGTTAGCTGTGGACTAAACCTACATACCAAAACATCTGAATAAGTTATCTAACATCTATGTTCCTTAATTTCTTTGCATGTAAAATGAAGATAATAAAAGTACTCAGATAATTGGCTTAATGTTAAAACTGATTTTGTTAATTTGTATAAAGTATTGAGAATATTGTCGATGCTTGGTAAGTACTAACTGTTAAAAGTTATTATTAGTAAGGTTAATATCATTTTGACTGCCACTGTTGCCATTACTAAACAATACAACATTCATTTAGCTTGGGGATTGTTTAAAGAAAAATACCTTCTAAAGTTACATCATCTCATTTCCCATGAGAAAATGTCCAAGCTTAATAATAATATGCAAATAACAGATGTCTTGAAAGAGAGAGTGGGGACAAATTAGTCATTAAAAAAATGTTTCATGTTACTTTGTGTATATCTCCAAGTTCAACAAGAATTCTAAATCCTATTGAATCATGAATATTATTCTATTTTGAGATTAAACAAAATTATTTTTCAACAAACATAAATGAAGACTAGGAAATATGGAGAACACATATTATGAGAAGTAATAACTGGAAACTCTGTGTGTAGATATAATCATAGATATAATTAGCTCTCTGTATCTGTGGGTTTCTCATCTGTGGGATTCAACCAACCTTGGATGGAATATAGTTGGGAAAAAAGTCTACAGAGTTCCAAAAAAGCAAAACTTGAATTTGCTGAGTATTATATTGAATCCACAGGAATGAACTGATGTTTAGGTATTGAATCAGATATTAGAAATAATCTAGAGATTATTTAAAGTACTGTATTTGGGCCAGTGCAGTGTGTCAAGTCTATAATCCTAACATTTGAGGAAGTCAATGTAGGAAGATTGCTTAAGTCCGGGAGTTTGGTGTCATTCTGGACAACATAGTGAGATCCCATCCTTACAAAAAATTAAAAAATTAGCCAGACAGAGTGGCATGCACCTGTAGTCCCAGCTGCTCAACAGGCTGAGGTGGGAGGATTCCTTGAGCCTGGAAGGTTGAGACTGCAGTGAACCATGATCATGTCACTGTACTTCAACCTGACAGACAGTGAGAGTCCATCTCTGAAAAAAGAAAAAAAAAAGACTGTATGTGGAATATGCAAATAGAGGTGCACAGGTTATATGGAAATACTACACCTATATAAGGGACTTGAGCATGCTTGGATTTTTGTATCCTATGAGGTGTCCTAGAACAAGTCCCCCATGGATACTGAGGGACAATACCCTACTTGAACAGTATATTCTTCTTTCTCAGTTCTAGAATACCAGCTAGAGCAACAGAAAGAGTGAGTAACAATTTGCTCAATTGAAAAACACTGGTTCTTAGAAACACCTCAGCCTCCATGCTTGACTGTGTGTCAAAAATCTGTAATGAGATGTAAGCAAAGTCATTCATCAAAGTTTGTTAAAAGTGGTCAACTTGGCTACCATGAACATTTTAAGCATTCATTTTCATATTGCTTCAGCTAAGATGTAGAGAAGATGTCTGGACTTGCAGGAAATGGTGAAGTATTAAAAAATAGCTACCATTATATGGTTACAAGTATGTTAGTGAATATGGTAGGCACAATTTCAAAATGCATACTCCAAGATTTGTTATAATTCCTAGAATGGTAAATATATTGAGATATTATATACATAAGAATATTGTATTACATGATAAGAGATAATTTGTAGATGTGATTAAAATTACTAATACATTGACTTTGTTATTATCAAAAGGAATATTTTCCCGGTAGGCAGGAGCGAATCATATCATTCTATCAAAAGCAGAGTTTCCTCAACCCATTAAAAGCTGGTAATTCCTTCTGATTCTACTTACTAGAAGGAATTTCGGTTTTCTTCTTAAATATTTGGAGTATTTTCTTCTTAAATATTCACCAGTAAAACCATATAGGCTTGTTTGAGGATTTAGAATTTTGATTAAATTTTAATAGATATAGGACTAGTTATGTTATTAGAATAGTAATCTCTTTGTGGAATTTAAAAGTTTGTGTCTTTCAAGTTATAATAATTAGATTTAATTGTGTTTCTCTGTACCCTGCCACACTGAAGTAAATAGACTTTTACGTGGGTGGAATTGCCTATGGAAGACTCAGTTATGACATTGCTGGAAGCAACACATAGTGATATTAAAATGCCACATTAAAAATGTGACCAACAAATAAATAAATAAATAAATAAATATATATATATATATATATATAAACTCAACATCACTGATCATTAGAGAAAAACAAATCAAAACCACAATAAGATACCATTATCAGAATGGCAATTATTAAAAAGTCAAGAAACAACAGATGCTGGCGAGGCTGTGGAAAAATAGGTGAGCAATTTACACTGTTGGTGGGAATGTAAATTAGCTCAACGATTGTGGAAGACAGTGTGGTGATTCTTCAAAGACCTAGAACCAGAAATACCATTTGACCCAGCAATCCTGTTACGGGGTATATACCCAAAGGAATATAAATAATTCTATTATAAAGATACATGTACGGTTATGTTCATTGCAGCACTATTCACAATAGCAAAGATACAGAATCAAGCCAAATTCCCATCAATGATAGACTGGATAAAGAAAATGTGGCACATATACACCATGAAATACTATGTAGCCATAAAAAGGAATGAGGTCATGTTCTTTGCAGGGACATTGATGGAGCTGGAAGCTGTTATCCTCAGCAAAGTAACAAAGGAACAGAAAACCAAACACCACATGTTCTCACTTATAAGTGGGAGCTGAACAATGAGAACACATGGACACATGCTGAGGAAAACACACCAGAGCCCGTGGAGAGGTTGTGGGGAGGGTAGAGCATCAGGAAGAATAGCTAATGGATGCTGGGCTTAATATCTACATGATGAGGTGATCAGTGCAGCAAACCCTCACAGCACACAATTACCTATGTAGCAAACCTGCACATCCTGCACATGTATTTCAGAGCTTAAAATAAAATAAAATAAAATAAATACATCACACTGTATACACAGTCTAGATGGCAGAACATGAGGACATCACCAATGTCTGGACCCACTGGAAGTTACTGACTGCTTTTGTAGGCAAATTGAACCATTAATCACAGCAGCAGAAAGTTAGCCAGTGTCACGCTTTGCCTTTCTTAATCTCATCAGAATGTCTGGTACATCTATGTAGTGACAAGCAATATAATGTAACCTATTGTTCCTCCATTAAGTATTAAAAATGCCACTACAATCCATAATTCAAAAAATATGATACTCCCTCTATTTCCCCAATTTGCACAAGTCAAGCTCATATTCCATAAAAAAATTTCTACTATGTTTTAATATATATTTCTTATAGTATATAATTCTTTAAAAGTCTGTCACCATTTTAAACATAATCCCTTTAATCATTTAAATGTATTAAGCAACATATCTTGTAGGTCCTCAGGTTTCTTGAAGAAATGAGAGTAGAACTATCTTGTGATACTTTTGCATTTTTCTGCTTTACTGTTACAGTTATCTTATTTCTACATGTGTACTTATATACTTAAAACAAAACATTTAAGAGTAAGCAGTGTTAAGGAGTTTATTAATAATGGTAGTAAAATAGCCAAATATGTCTAATAAACTGGTTAAATTCTGTAATATTAAATATTATTCCCATAATTTTAATATATTTTCATCTTTCTATGTTCTTTGCCTGTTTTTTTTCTCCACTAAAGAACTTTTAAATGACTTCTAATTGATGCTTTTTCTTATCATAAGGAAGATATATTTTAATAATTAAAAAATTAAAATTTGCGACCCATGTTTTAATCTGATAGTTAAGTTCCTTTAAAAACATTGTATTTCCAATATTGCTTTTGGGCTAAAATAGTGGTAGGCAAATTCTGCAACTTGGCCAAATGGGGGAGTTTAACTGAAATGGAACCAAGTCTGTGACAACTTTCAAGCTGCAATGGAAGCATTAAGTGGTTCCAACAGAGACGCCTGACTAGCAAAGACTAAAATTTACTGTGTGGATCTTCACACACACTCACACACACAAACTTTGGTAACCTCTAGACCGTAGTATCTCTTCTTTTGTTTGACAATTTGTGCCTATTTCTGTGAATTGTCTATTTTTGTCATATGTTCATTTTTAAATTGGGATCATTATTCTTTTCTCATTGATTGGTGCAAGCTAGTTATTATTGTACACATGACAAACATTTTTCCTCATCTATTCCTTTTCTTTTTAAGCATTTGCTTTTTGGTAGCTAAGTTTAAAATATTGAACATATAGAAAAATACATCAACATTTCATTTTTTTTCATTGTTTCTAGGATATGTATCTTTCCTAGGAAACCTTTTTAGATTCCTAAATAAGTGATATTTGACCACATTAATTTTTTGTATTGTATAATTTTCAAGTTATGTTCTATTTTATCTATTCTGTTTTGCATAAAGTATGAAGTAAAAATGCTGGTTGTTTGTTCATTTTATAAATAAAGATCAATTACCCCAATATTACATACTAAATGCTTATCTTTTTTTACTAATTTAACGTGTTATATATTAACTGCTATTAACTGCTACCATTCGTGAGATGATTTCTCACCCCTCTCTCTCTCTCTCTCTTTTTTTTTTCATACAGTGTCTCACTCTGTCGCCCAGGCTGGAGTGCAGTGGTGCCATCTCAGCTAATTGCAAACTCTGCTTCCCAGGTTTAAGCAATCTTGCCTCAGCCTCCAGAGTAGCTGGAATTACAGGTGCCCACCACCATGACCAGCTAATTTTTGTATATTTAGTAGATATGGGATTTTGCCATGTTGCCCAGGCTAGTCTCGAATTCCTGGCTTCAAGTTATCTGCCCACCTCAACCTCCCAAAGTGCTGGGATTACACGTGAGCCACCATGCCGAGCAGGTTTCTAATCTCAATATTATTTTATGCTAAATAATTTTATTAATAAAGCAACAATGAATTCTCCTTTACATTTCAAGATAAACAGTAGATAACTTTTCTAAGTCAAATAAAATATTTCGTTCCTATTTGTTTTGATTACATTGAATTTATAACTCGAAATGTTGCATTATGAAGTCCTTCTAATTAGAAAAACGATATTATTTATTGTAATGTTATTTTATGATTTTCGTTCTTGAAGTTTCAAAGTTTTCTCAATTTTAGATGTGGGAAAATATGCCTAAGTTTGTTTTTGGAATCTATATTTATCTTGTTTCTTATTATTGTTGGTATTTATGGAAATAATTAGCGTGTTTATCTTCTATTGAGAGAGTTTTGGGTTCCTTTTAGTTTTACTGTTATTAGTTGATTATATTAAATTGTTGATTATATTAAATTATATTAAATTACATTAAATTATATTAAATGTTTAGATGACATTTGCTTAATTATATATTAAATTCCTGTGTGTTTTTTCTTCATTTCATTCTATTACATCAGTGTGGCATGCTAATCTAATTATCTATCTGACACTTCATCCTTTTTATTTATTTATTTACTTTAATACAGGTCTTGCTCTGTCAACCACGCTGGATGCCATGGCATGAATACAGATAGCTCCAATCTTGACCTGGTGGTCTTAAGAAGTCATGCCTCCTCAGACACCAGAGTAGCTGGGACTATAGGTAGGTACTACCACATTGAGCTAATTTTTTAAATTTTTGGTAGAGACGAGGTCTCATTGTATTTCCCAGGTTCATCTCAAACTCCTGAGCTCAAGCAATTCTCCTATCTTGGCCTCCCAATGTGCTAGAATTGCAGACTTGAGCCACCATACCTGGCTGACATTTCATTGTTGCTAACAGAAACACAACTTAGATCTATGAGGTCATCCTTTATTCAAGCTCTATAAACATTCAGATTGTTCTAAGCAAATCGCAGTGTTCCCCTTTTCCTTGGAGTAAATGATTTAAATGTGGGCAATTAATGACACCTAATGAGTGCTATACTTGGAGCTCCCGGAAGATTAATTTTTCACTGCTAAGGAAACATCAGCTACCTTAAATATGGGTGTATTTGTTGATGATTCCTAGAATTGTCGAATGCATCTTGTAACCATGGAGTGAGTGTACCTGAGAGGAAAGAACAAAGATGGCATTCTGAAGAAGGCAGAGTAAAAAAATTAATTAATTAATTAAAAGGATTAAAGCTTAGTCTTTAAGTAGCTGAGTGAATTATTCAAAGCATCTTATTTCTGAAAGAATGACGTTAATAGAGTTTAAAGCATTTGATTTGCAATTTTCTTTTACTTTCAGCCAAAAATATTTCACTTTTAATTGATGGACTAAATCATTTAGGAGAATATTAATTATTGTCAGTAACAGAAGCCATCCTTGTATCCCTTCAAACAGTCTCATAAGAGTTATTAATCAGAGGTGGATGTCAAAATTTATAAGTTATGTTCTTGTTTCTATTACAATGATAAAATATTATGAATTTACTTATCCATTGTGTTATTTTAAGAGATATCACAATGTTGAATCATATTGCTGAGGTAAATGTTTTTTTATACTATCTGTACATAATTACATAAAATGCATCAAGATGTTGCATGTATTTTTAGTACCATAGTCTTTAATATCTACATAGAAAATAAATATATGACTTTTTGAATGATGATTTTGATGTAAAGTTAATATACAAAAACAGCTTTATGTCTTCAAAATTCATATTCTAGTGATACATGGATAAAACCTCAAGCCCATTAAAATTAATAGAATATCATAATTTATTTCAGATATTTGTAAATTAGGCATAGTTTACATAGAATGAAATTCATACTTTTAAATTTATAGTTTGATAATTTTGACAAACTTACACGTTCACATAACCAGCAACCAAATTAATATATAGAATATCTTATTCACCGCAGGAGGCTCCTTAATTTCCCTTTGACATCAGTTCACTCACCACTTGCCTTGGGCAATCATTATCTTTCTATCTCTATAGATCCATTTTGCCTCTTCAAGATCTTCATGTAAATTTTAAAAGTACAATGAGAATTCTTTTATGTCTGACTTCAATCCTTCAACATCATACTTTAAAAGTCATTCATATTGTTTCAGGTATAAATGGTTTGTTCTGTTTTGTTGCTAAGTAGTATTACATTGTGTTCAGATACCTCAATTTGCTTATTCATTCACCTGTTGAAGCTCCTTGGATTGTTATCAGTTTTTTGTTATATAAATCTGCTATTAACATTTATGTATAAGTTTTATGGATTTATATTTTTATTTCTCTTAAATAAATACCTGGAAGTGGAATTGTTGAATTACATTGACTGGCATGCCAGTCATCAATTTATTGTTTCCCAGCTCCAAATTTACCTTCCATTGTTTGCTCTGTATAAATGAATCTAAATGATATAAAACTTTTCTTCTGCCTGTTGGCATAAGGTTAAGTTTTGTCAGTAGAGGATTCTGGGGAAAAAAAAACATTGCAGGGAAAAGGAATTTTCTTTTCCGGTTCAAATGTGCTCCCTTGACAGATTCTCACAGCACAAACAGAGCATTTGGCTCTTTCAGCAGGAGTAAATTCTATAGTGCCTGGATTCTTTACTACAGGTGTTTCTCCACCACCCAGCTCCTGCTGAACAGAAAGATTCTTCCATACCCAGGGCTTGCAATACATCATAATTAGCTTTATCTGGGGACTTGTGGCTTCTCTTGACAACCCCCAAGGTAGTTTTATAGTGCCTCCAGTGCCATGCATACTAGAGGACGTATTTTTTAACAAGATCTACTAGCAAAGCATCTCTGCCACCTAGAGAGCCACAATTATGTCTTCTTCAGCATGCAGGGTACTTCCTTACAAAATTACTCAAGCTGAAAAACTGTTTTTGATATTATTCCCATGTGCGGTCAACCACAGTGTTATATATGTTACACGATCTTTGGATTTTTTATATCATCCATGACTTTCCTGCCAACACTTATTTAACTAGGATTCTCATTATAACACTCATTGTACTGCTGGTCCCTCACCATTCTTCCAATGTTTCCAGAGTAATATTTCCAAATGAAATGTTACCATATAATTTTTTCTTCCCAAGTAGTTATTGGAATAAAAATTCACACTTCTTAAATCAAAAAATCAATTCAAAATGTGGTACTTAATTTATTTTTTCTTCTCATCATGTCTTCCTCAACTGTATACTAAGATTTTTAAAAGTTCTCAAAATGTTTTATAATTTCTCAATCTTCTGGCTTATTAGCATGCATCTTCTCAGACACAATAGCCTTTTGAAACTTCTTGCTTTTGTTAAACTCTACTCCTATAGATTTAATTTAAAGTTATACCAATCATAAAAAAGCTTGTCCTATCCACCTCTTTTTTGAGATTCTATGTCCATTTTAAAGAGGTAGTATCTCCTAGTTATAGATATATTAGAGTAATTATCAAAGAATATTTATTACAATTTGCCACTTAAATGTCTCCTTACCTCCCTATTTGATCATCTCTAAGAAGAAGCAATTTTAATAGAGTTTGAAATGCTAGTATTTAACAAAATATATTTCACACAGTGTGCCATGTTTTTAAAATAATATTTTAATGAATAATCTATACTTAGACATCATAACACAACATATCAAATGTATAGTAATATTTTCAGCCTATTAATCAAAATAACTAGAAGTTTATTTAATGTGTCTTAATACATGCCCTCTACTATATTTAGTCACTATTAAACAGTTAAGCTTTAAAATAATCCTCCATAGAGAAGATAAATACGACAGTGGAAGACTCCCGTAGGGCCCTAAGGTGCCATAAAACAGATTAAGTGAGAGACAAACTTTCAAAGAACATAGAAGGTGAAGGACAGTACTAAGATTTGAAAAGAAAAAAAAAAAAAAAACAACCGCTGTAGTTTATTTGTCACAATATGTTTCCTGGAGACAATAAAAAAGCTCAAGCTTGATCTATATATTAGGGAGAAAGAAATAGAAACTGCATGCTCATGGGAAATTAGCTATAAACAAATACATCAGGGATGTTTGTTTTAAAACACATTTTCTATCTTTTTGGTGGGTCTTTGATTCCTACTATAATACGAGTGGTAGTTTGCAACTTTTCAGCAAGTGACCTCAAGTTACACAGATCATACGTGTAAGAACAGAAAGACTTTAAAAAGCCTTGCTCTCTATAGCCTTATTTAACTATAAATAAATAGGTGCAACAGGACTTTTTTCTGTATTTTGTCTTAACTCACTGATCTTCCTCACATGCCCCATATACTAGGTAACAGGTAAAACAAAAAACAAAAAACAAAACTGATTTTATATCAACAGTTTTAAATTTAATGGAGACAGATATAATCATTTAAAACTATTATTATTCTACTTAGGATTATATTTATCTATAAAGATAAAACAAAACAAAGCAAAATTAACAGATATGAACAGGATAGCAATTTCTTTTTCATCTATACAAAGTCAGAAAGTAAAGTGGTTAATACTGTATGGTGGTGCCTTGATTCTCAGGGAGCTAGACTCCTTCTATCCTGATGCTCTTCCAGTTTTTGAACTTGGGCATGTTACCTTCTCAGGTAGAAAGGATGATTGGAAATTGTAGCTGTTTTGTTATTCTTGTGATTTTTTTAAATGTGTGTTTTTTGGCTATATGCAACATTAATAAAGACTCTATTTTAAAGGAGGGAAGAGTGGGTAGTGAAAGACAAGTTGTATTTAGGTTGTCTAGGCAAGCATGTTTCTTCCCTTTGAGTTCATACTTATTTTCCCTTCCTTTCTGCAAAATGAGTATATATTTGAGAATGGGACAAAAATTCAACTTAGGTAACCTTAAAAAGACTAGACTATTTCTTTGACTACGATGTCAATGAGATGGAAAAGCTTTAAACTGCATGACAAATTTCATCTTAATGTGAAATGTCAACTGCTTTGTTCTAGTCGATACAAACCCTCTCTTACTCCTATAAACAGGAAAAGCAAAGAAAAACATGTTTTAACAAAGAGATTATGATGCAATAGTTTAATATTTATAAAACTTACACCTGAAGTATATAGTAGGATACATTTAGAAATTTAAGTATTAACTAACTCACAGTATCATATTCCATTCATGTATTCAGTAAATAATTTTTCCTATTCTTATCAATATTTTTCAAATTGTTTTAATTTCAAACTACTTTTATTAATATGTTACATTTACAAAAATAAATATAAAAATTGCCTAATAAAAAGAAATTTCTTAGGCAAGTTAACTGCATGCTCTTGAAGAAAGTATTTTTTGATTCAAAATTCTGCTTTAAAAAACCCTTTAGATGATATATAAGTTTATATATATTACATATATATACAAATTTAAATTCTAATTATTGTCTCATTCTCTAAAATGTATGTTTCCAAAATGTGCTAAATTCTAAAACTTTTTTTCTTAATTATTATGTACTCAATTACATAAAGAGAAAGCTGATGACAATGAAAGCAATTGGGTACACCCAAACTATCAATAAATTAATATTTGAAAATTTTTCTGGAAGATAGAACTGAAATTATTATTATTATTATTGTTATTATTTTTTTTTTTTTTTTTTTTGAGACAGAGTCTCGCTCTGTAGCCCAGGCTGGAGTGCAGTGGTCGGATCTCAGCTCACTGCAAGCTCCGCCTCCCGGGTCCACGCGATTCTCCTGCTTCAGCCTCCGGAGTAGCTGGGACTACAGTCGCCCGCCACCTCGCCTGGCTAGTTTTTTTTTTGTTGTTGTTGTTTTTTGTATTTTTTAGTAGACACGGAGTTTCACCGTGTTAGCCAGGATGGTCTCGATCTCCTGACCTCATGATCCACCCGTCTCGGCCTCCCAAAGTGCTGGGATTACAGGCTTGAGCCACCGCGCCCGGCCCAAGAACTGAAATTATTGAACAAAAATTAGAAAACATGTTCTTACTTTGGAAAAAAAAAAATTATTTGCATGTGTATGTTACATATAGTTGTCGATCCATGAATATCTGACTACAATTATGTTTTAGCAAACTATTTTTAAACATTATGCTTTTATTTTACATTTTTAAGATTTATTTTGTCATACATTTTTATCTTCTTACGTTGAAAGTTTAATGTTTTATTTTCACTCTTTCTTGACTATTAAACATGAAGAGTATTCTGACCACATTTCACTTTTTGATGAATGTAAACTTCCTTGTTTAGTTAATAATATCCTATAATTTCAATTTTGATTTATTCTAATAAATAGCAATTTAGAAGAGGATGTGCATTACTTACATTTTCTGGTATATGGATTTTTTTCTATTTTTTTAGCTTTTGGTCTCTGATAATGACCAATACAACACCAAACCTCTGAATTTGTGGAAATTATCAGATCTTTTATTAATGGTAATTATGTGTCACTGTGGCATGTGTGTTTCAAAAGAGCACACTCTTTTTGGTGGGAAGGTTAGATACATACGGTACATGTTAATCATAATTTTTAAAATGTTTTCTACTTTGGGCCAGGCATGTTGGCTCACGCCTGTAATCCCAGCACTTTGGGAGGCCGAAGTGCGTGGATCACCTGAGGTCATGAGTTCGAGCCCAGCCTGGCCAACATGGCAAAATGCTGTTTCTACTAGAAATACAAAAAGTTAGCCAGGTGTGGTGGTGCTTGCCTGCAGTCCCAGCTACTCAGGAGGCTGAGGCAAGGGAATCACTTGAACCCAAGAGAAAAAAGCTGAAGTGAGCTGAGATCATGCCACTACACCCTAGCCTAGGTGACAGAGTCAGACTCCATCTCAAATAATAATAAAATAAAATGAAATAATAAAATATATTTCCTATTTTGATTTTTGCTTAACTACTTTTTGACTGTTGAGGAAGTTATTTTAAACTTGCACACTTTATGAACTTAAGACTATCTCATTAAATTGTTTTTGCTTAAGCTGTGGTATGTGGATACATACTGTAGCATTGAGAATAAATACACAGACACTGGGTCAACACCATAAGCATCTAATGCCATGTTGTAATACTCAAATTGGCAGCAAAATCACATTCTCGTTTCCTCAAGATCTAAATCATAGTGGTGATATGAAGACTAAATAAGTGGTTATCACTAAGGAACGCAGAATAGGGCTTAAACATAAAATGTGTTACATAAATATTTACTAAATACAACTATTAACAATGCACTTGATTATCAATATTAATGATCGAAATAAACATTACATGGCGAGTTCTTTTTCCTGGAAGATGGAATAGATGTGCTTATTCTATTCCTGCCATTAAGTACATCTAAAACTCCTGGACAAAATGTATAAACAAACATAGAAAGACTCTGAATGATGGGGTATAGTCAGCAGTTCGGTAGTTATCTAGGTATCTTGTTATTTAAAGAACAGAATACTGGTGATTTCCTTGGGTTTTCTTTTGGCCTCATATACATTAGCCTGGTTTCTGCAGAAGATGACAATGCAGAAATGCCAACAGGCACAGACTGAAAAACTACCCAACAAAACATTCTCCCTCTGGGCAAAGACCAAAAAAGGGGTAGCCTACCAAGACGGACAATGATAATATGGTTCACACACACAGTGTCAATGGAAGCCTCACAAGGAACCAGAGGTCCCACACCTGCTTGGCAGTGACAAAGTGATCCTAACCCCTACCTTGGGTGTCAATGGCAGCTGAGTGAGAAACCTGAATTTCACCCTCCACTTGGACCAACGAAACAGCACACATATCCCTCTTCCCCTTCCCCTATTAGAGCAGTGTCAGAATACAGCTCAAACAAAAGGTTTAGATAAGATCCATGACTTATAACTCATTTTCATATTTCAATAAAAGTCACTTTTCATATCAAGACCCAGAAAGTTCTCAAAGTGAATGAAGAAAAGCTAGCAATAGAAGAGAACACCAAAATGACAGAGATGGTAGCTTTAGTTCATGAATATTTTACAGCTGTCGTAAAAATGTTTCAAGGAGCAACTACAAACAGGCTTGAAACAAATGAAAAAATAGTGTCTCAGTCCAAAAAGTATCAGTCCAAAATAGAGACATAAACAAGGCAAAATGAAAAAAAATAAATTGCAAAATACAAAAATTAAAATTAAAAAAAAAAAAACAGTGGATGCGTTTAACAAAAGAATGGGCAGGACAGAGGTAAGAATCACTAAATAGGAAGACAGAAAAATAGAAATTACTCAATATTAACAGAGAGAAAATAGACTAAAAAAGTATAATAAGCAGTGCTTCAAGGACCTGGGGATGATAACAAAAAGCAAACTTTCATATTATTGGAGCCCCACAGAAAAAAAAAAAAAGAACGAAAGGAGGTAGGGCTGAAAAAATACTCAAAAACCAATAATACTGACAATGTCAAAAAAATTAGCAAAGATATAAACCAATATTTTCAAGAAGCCAAGTAAACCCCAAATAGAACACACCCAAAGAAATACTAAACAAGGCAAATCATATTTAAACTTCTGAAAACTAAGAAAAAACACCACCAACAGAACAACCCAGTAGGAAACAGATTATAGATCCTAGTACTAGTAATAAAATGTAATTTGTAATCTTAAACCTACCAAAAAAGAAGTCTGTAGGTCCAGTTGTTTCACTGGAGAAAACTATTAAATACTTAAGAAAGAATTAACATCAATTTTATACATTTCTTTCAGAAAATAGAAGAAAAATACTTTACGATTTATTTCATAGCATTAGTATTACCCTGATACAAAAACCAGATGAAGGTGGTGCATAATAAAATAGAAATTAATATCCTTTACAAATATAGATGGAAGCATCCTATAAAATTAGCAAAAAGAATTCAGCAATGTATAAAAATAATGATATACTGTGAAATTATATTCTGTGACCAAGTAGAATTTATTTCAGGAATGCAAAGCTGGTTCACTATTTGAAAATCAGTTAATGTAATCCACTGGGAAACAGGCTAAAGAGGAAAAATAATATCAACATATAAATTGATAAAGGAGAAGCATTTGACAAAATTTAAGATTCATTCATAATAAAAACTGTCAGAAAACTAGTAGATGGAAACTTCCTTAACTTAAATAAAGAACATCCACAAAACCCTAAATTATAACATTATCCTAATGATGAGAGACTGAATGCTTTTCCCCTTAAGATTGAGAACAGGGTCAGGATTTTTACGTTTATCACTCCTATTTATGTTCATCACTTACATTCAACATAGAGTGACAGGTAACACATAGATACATGCATACATACATACATACAGATGAGACAGAATAAAAGCAAACTTTCCCTGTTTACAGATGACATGAGAATCTACATAGAAAACCCTGAAGAATCTAAAATCAGAACAAAACAAAATAAAAACCCAAAATATTTGAGCTCATAAGTGATTTTAGCAATGTCACAGGACATAAGATAACCATGTGAAAATCAGGTGTATGTATGTATCTACACTAATGTAAAACTCATAGACACTGAAATTTAAAACATAATGCCATACGTCATCATTCAAAAACAAAGAAATAACTAGATGTAAATCTAACAAAACACACACAGAACTTGAATGTAAAACTACAAAACACTGATGAAATAGTAAATCAAAGCTGATATAAGCAAATGGAGAGACACATACTTACAGATTGGAAGACTGAAAGATAACAGAGGTGAAAATTTTCTCCCAAATCAACATTCAGGTTTAACACAATTTCTATAAAATATCTCATTATGATTTTCGTAGATATAGACAAGAATATTGTAAAATATACATGGAAATACAAAGAAAGTAAAGTAGCTAAAACAGTGTTGAAAGGATTAGAGTGGGAGGAAGCAGTCTGATTTAAAGATTTATTCTATATTATAATAATTAAGACTAGATAGTATAGGTGGAAGCAAAGACACATAAATCAGTGTCACTGTATAGGGAACCCAGAAATGGACCCACACAAATGTACCCAACTGATTTATGACAAATGTGCAAAAATAAGTCAGTGGAGGAAAAATATCCTTACAACCAATGGTGGTGGAGCAAATGAATGTCAATAAGCAAAAAATAATAATAAATAAAAATGAGAGGAAATGAAACAAAAAGAAAGAAGAAAGAAAGAAAGAAAAGAAAGAGAAAGAAAGAAGAAAGAGAAAGAAAAGAAAGAAAGAAAGAAAGAAAGAAAGAAAGAAAGAAAGAAAGAAAGAAAGAGAAAGAAAAGAAAGAGAAAGAAAGAAAAAAAGAAAGAAAGAAAGAAAGAAAGAAAGAAAGAAAGAAAGAAAGAAAGAAAGAAAGAAAGAAAGAAAGAAAGAAAGAAAGAAAGAAAGAAAGAAAGAAGAAAGAAAGAAAGAAAGAAAGAAAGAAAGAAAGAAAGAAAGAAAGAAAGAAAGAAAGAAAGAAAGAAAGAAAGAAAGAAAGAAAATTTAAAAAGACAGACCTTGACCTAAATTGCATATTCTACACAATAATCAACTCAAAATTGATTCTGGACTAAAATATCAAACCATAAAACTTTTAGAACAAAAAAAGAGAGACAAAACTATTTAGTATATAGGACTAATCACACTTGTTAGTATTGGTACTAAAATCATGAACCATAATAAAGATAAATGGACCTCATCAAAATTAAAAACTTCTACTCTGTAACTATGAAAACTAAACTATTTAACTCAAAAATTAGGCAAATACAGGAAGAGACATTTCAACAAGTAAGATATACAGAAGGCAAATAAACACATAAAGAGTAATCCAACATCATTAGTTATTAGGGAAATGCAAATTAAAATCACAATGACATATCAGTATGAACTTATCAGAATAGTTAAAACTAGATACATGAACACCAGCAATTAATGCTTAAATGCTGTTTAGGATGTAGAGAAACCACTTGCAAGGAAGTAAAATAGTACAGTATTGTTGGCAGTTCCTTTAAAACAAACAAACCTGCAATTCCCATACGAGCCAGCAGTTGTGTTTCTGGGCATTTATTCTGGTAAAATTGAATCTTATGTTCACATAAAAATATGTAAATTAATGTTTATGGAAACTTTATTTATAACAGTCAAAAGCCATAAACAAATCAAATGTCTTCCCAAAGATGAATGGTTGAAGAAAATGTGGTATATTTATATCATGGAAGGCTACAGTACAATAAAAAAGAACAAACTAATACAGCACTCCACCTACATCATCAGGGAAATAGTTTTAGTAAAAAAAAAAAAAAAAAAAAAAAAAGTATCGTTCTTATGACTTTGCATCCTCATAGCTTAGATCCCACATGTAAGTGAGAACATATGATGCTTGGTTTTCCATTCCTGAGTTACTTGACTTAGAATAATAGTCTTCAATTCCATCCATGCTGCTGAGAATAGCATTATTTCATTCTTTTTTATGGCTGAGTAGTAGTCCATAGTGTTTGTGTGTGTGTGTATGCATGTGTGTGTGTGTGTATATATATGGTGTATACCTATTTATCTATCTATCTATATACACATATACATACCACATTTTCTTTATCCACTCATTGATGGGCATTTGGGCTTTGCGAACTCAGAGGAAAGGGTAGAGGGTGGAGGGTGGAGAGGGATAAGAGTACACATTGTGTATAGTGTACACTGCTCAGGTGATGGGTTCACCAAAATCTCAGAAATCCCCACTGAAGAACTTACTCATGTAACCAAACACCACCTGTTCCTCGACAACCTATTGAAATTTTAAAAAATAAACATTAAAAATATTAATCACAATGTTTGATACCTTGATTTCCAGAATATAGAACACAATATATTGACCAAGTGTTTGGAGAAGCCCATACTGGTTATCTCTATATGGGTTAACTCATCACTCATCAGCATTATCACTGCAGAATGTGTGAGCATCAGCATGGAAACAGGAAAAAAAATAACTTTGAGTCACATCAAATATTCCATGAGTTAACCTGTGAACTTCATTATCATTTCTAATTTCTCATTACTCGAGGGAATCTCAGACTCAGAATTTTAGAGATAGATCCTAAGACTTACCTAGTACCAGAATGGCAAAAAGATCTCCTCCCTGTTCCAATGTCGAACTATTGGTAGCTGTTGGGTGGGTTCTTGAGTTGAGAAAGATAGCGAGACAATATCTGGACTAAGCAGATTGGGCACTGCTATCAATGGTGATATCCACAATGGGTGTGTGAGAGGAGAGCTATGACAGAAGATGGGTCAGTAATTGTTGTGCCTTATCTAGTCCCTTATAACAGTGGTTGTCAACATAGGTGTAAAAAAAAGCTGATGTCAAAAGGCTACTTATTGTATAATCTCATTTTGTCAGTCTTGGAGTAAGAGATTTATAGAAATGAAGAACAGATTAGTGCCTTCCAAGAGTTAAGAGAAACATGGAAGAACTTTTTGGTAAATAAAAATTTTCTGTATTTTGATTGTATCAATATCAATATACTGCATGTGATATTACACTACAGTTTTACAAAATGTTACCATTAGAATAAGTTGACTAAAGGGTGCATGGGATATATCTTTAGTAATTCCTACTACTGCACCTGCATCTACAATTATTACAAAATAGAATGTTCAGTAAAAAAAGAGAAAAGTAAGCAAGAAGAGTAGATGAAAGGTGAGAGAAGAAATTATTTATAATCAATTATGTCAGATACTGCCAATAATTTCACTAGAACAAGGAAGGAGAAATAACAATTTTGCTCATCAGGTAGGTCATTAATAACAATGAAAATACAATGACAATAGAAGTTTTTATAAAGTGGTAACCAAAGTCTAATTGTAGTGATTGTAGTGTAAAACAGGAGAGGAACTGGAAGTTAGATCTATAAATAACTAATTTGAGGATGTTTGATGCAAAGTAAAACAAGAAGTCACAAGTGACAGGATAAGTGATATGAAAATAAATATTTTTAAGACTAAAGAAATTATTGTCACTTTTTTTTCCCGATGATTTTATTTAGAAGAGAATCAAAAATAGGGCCGGGAGTAGTGGCTCACGTCTGTAATACCAGAACTTTGGGAGGCCGAGGCGGGTGGATTGTCTGAGGCCAGGAGTTTGAGATCAGCCCAGCCAACATGCTGAAACCCGTCTCTACTAAAAATAGAAAAATTAGCCAGGTGTGGTGTCATGCAACTACAGTCTCAGCTACTCAGGAGGTGGAGGCACGAGAATCTCTTCAACTCGAGAAGCAAAGTTTCAGTGAGCCGAGATGGCTTCTCTATATACTATGTATGCTAGTTTGGGTGATAGGGCAAGACTCTGTCTCAAAACGCATGCATATATATATATATATATATAGAATCAAGAACAGATTGAGAAATATCAGGGAGCAGAAAATGACATCTGGGCACAAGTGTTCTTGAATGGATGCTCTTCAGCTGGAAGCATAGAATGTTCATTTATAAGTAGCAAGAAAAATTCCAGAAGAGGATGTGGGTACAAATGCTGGTTAGAGTGCAATTGGTATGGGAATCTATTGCGACATTCTTACTCATACAGGAATAAACATCAACCGATAGTGGCGACTGTGTGGGGAAAGACTGAAGAGAGATGGCAGTGTGAAAATACTATTTAAGAGAATAAGAGAATAAATTGACTATGAAAGTATAGAGTAATTATAATGTAGGATATTAATATAATAGTTTAAAGTTCTGTTCTGATTGAATTAATAACTCTTTTACAGGTAGAAATACTTCATCTGGTTGAGATTATCTCTCTTTTATGATGTCCATTTTCCTCAAATATTTGATGATTTTTTTGATTAGGCACTCATTTATGCGTTTGAAATTAGCTAGTAGACTGCCTACATTTTGATGGCAAATGTCTTTTATGTGCCATAACAGCAGTAGCAGATGTCCTCTGGAGATAAGTTTTGGATCTTTTTAAACTGCTTAAAAAGGTGTTAAGTCTTGCTTAGGGCAAAACTGCCTTTGAAATACAGTGTCACTCTGTCACTATTGTTGAAATGGTACATGCTGATAAGAATGAAGAGACATTTTATGTTATTAGAAAACTAGTAATGCACATTCTGCTAATGTCATCCAGTAAACGAAATAAATACCGTTTTAATTATTCAGGTAAAATATTACCTCTCTGCTGAGAAGTATTGTCAGCCATATTTTGAATTATCAGCCTCTGTTTTATATGCAGGTAACATAGTTGAAGCGAAAAAAAGTTTTTTGAAGTGAAATCTAATCAAACTGATTTTTAACTTAAAGATGTTAATCTAACATTTATGTCATTGCTGCAAGAGTTAAAAGCATAATTCTATTCAGTTTTTCTCAAATATTGAGAAATATTCAATTGACTTTTTATTCAACCTCTGCATTGTCAGTAACTATCCAAAGGTAATCTTTATCATCATCTTAAATAAGAGCAGAATGGCTTGAACTGGTTGTTTATGCTGACAGAATTGCAATATTTTTAGGTGGAAGAGTTTTAGAGATGATTCATTTCAACTTCATAAATTTATGGGGAAAAATAAGTTTGTGATAATCATTTGGCCAGTTAGCAACAGGAAAATGAAAAAAGCCCTAAGAAATTCTACTTTGTCTCTTCTTTAATCAATTCTATCTGCTCAACTCCTGCAAAATGGTGTTACATTAATTTTGAGCAGGAGACTCAAGAAATCATGCAACTTTTACTCTCACTACGGTAACAAATGCTTCTCCTTGTAGAGGAGTCTCTTTGAAAAAACAAAACCAAAATTTGCTAACATATACATGAGACTGGACTATTGTGCAGGTAGATGCAAACACTTCTGAAAAATGAAGATGCTTCAACATGTGAACAGTCAAATTCCAGACATGACTGAAGTCATGTGGACCAGACAATGCCCAACTAACTGAAAAGGCCATAGACATAAGAGGAAAATTGTCTAAGATCGGGTGGGGCCTGTCTAGATCAGAATTACTCAACAAAATCAGAAGCCAAATAAATGCTTTTTGTTTTAAGAGACTATGTTTTTTGGATTTTTTTAAATGTAACAGTAAAAAATTGACAGCAATTTCTTACATATGAGTAAATATAATTAGCAGTAAATGTTGGGCATAATTAGTCTAAAATACAATGAACTTTTCAGAGGATAAACATTGTCACTCAAGAACATAGTAATATTATAGTAGAGGACTGGTATTAATAGCTTGCCTGAGAGAGTGTGAGGCAGTAATGTATATCAGACTAGAATTCTACAATCATCAGAAAATCTAAATGTATCTTTAAAACTCATGAAAAATAAAACAGTTTTCAGATAAATTGAAACAGAGACAATTTATCAACAGCAAAAATACTTTATGGGATATATTTTAAAAAGTTATGTAGGTAGCTTGACTTCACAAAAAGACATAAATAATTCTGGAAATAAAACATAAAATAAAATAAAGATTTTATTGTTTTAAGTGTTCTAAAATATAACTGACTGTTTAAAGCAAAAATGGTAGTATTATATCATGTGTTTATAGAATATGTGAAAGTAAAATGTATGACAACAATAAAAAAGAATGGGAGAAGAGAATTTGCAATACAGATTTATAAGGTTTTTACACTACTAGTGAAATGGTATAAAAAAATTTCAAGATCAACCCAAATTTATTAAGTTATTGTCATATATTGCAAACTCCATAGAAAATATTTTTAAAAGAGGTATAAAGTATACATCAATAGGGGGATAAAATTGATTTTTTTATTATTATACTTTAAGTTCTAGGGTACATGTGCACAACGTGCAGGTTTGTTACATAGGTATACATGTGCCTTGTTGGTGTGCTGCACCCATTAATTCATTATTTACATTAGGTATTCCTCCTAATGTTATCCCTCCCCGCTCCCCCTACCCCATGACAGACCCCCCTGGTGTGTGATGTTCCCTACCTTGTGTCCAAGTGTTCTCATTGATCAATTCCCACCTATGAGTGAGAACATGCAGTGTTTGGTTTTCTGTTCTTGAGATAGTTTGCTCAGAATGATGATAAAATGGAAATTTTAAAAGCTCCACTAACACAAAGGATGGTAGAAGATAGGAAAAAAAAAATTGGACAGAAAAAAAGAGACAATGGATAATAAGATGGAATATTTTAATTCAACCATGTTAAAAAAACACAATGTAAATGGGTTGAAAGATATAGGTTATATGAGATAATGAAAAAGGAAATTCTGTCTTAGAAACACATTTTTATTGTGTTGAAATATATACAACATAAATTTATCATTTTAATCATTTATAACTTTACAGATCAATGGTATTAAGTGCATTCATATTGTTGTGCAATCATAGCCACCATCCATCTACAGAATTTTTATCATCTCCCCAAACTAAAACTCAATACCAATGAAATACAAGTTTCATTCTCCTCCCCCTCAGGCTCTGAAAACCACCCTTCCACCTTCTGTCTCTATAAATTTGGCTAAACTAGATACCTCATATTAGTGCAATCATACAACAGCTAGGGTTTATTGTGACTGTCTTAATTCACTTAGTATAATGCCTTCAAAGTCCATCCATTTGTAACATGTATCAGAGTTGCCTTTCTCTTTAGGGATGAATAATATCCCATGGGATGTAAATACTACATTTTCTTATACATCAATCCTTAAACGGACACTTGGGTTTCTTTTCCATTCTGGCTATAGTGAATAACGCTGGTATAAACATAAATGTACAAATACTTGAGTTCCTGCTTTCAATTATTATATCTACCCAGAAGTAAAATTGTTATATCATATGGTAATTCTATTTATTTTTTGAGGTACAGCCATAGTTTTTTACATAATGACTGCAGCATTTCACATTTTCATCAGCAATATATAAGGGTTCCAATTTCTCCATATCCTTCCTAGCACTTTTCATTTTCTGTTTGTTTTTGATAATAGTCTTTCTAATGGTTATGTTGTGGTATGTCATTGTAATTTTGATTTGGATCCTCTAATTACTGGGATGCTGACCATTTGTTAATGCATTTATTAGCCATTTTCATTTCTTGTTTGGGTTAGATTCTACCTAAATTTTATGTCCATATTTTAATAGGGTTGTTCAGTCATAAATTTGAAAAGATTTTTATGTAGCGTGAATATTGATCTTTTATTATATATACAACTGTCCCTCCGTGTCCCTGGGGGATTGTTTCCAAAATCCATGGATACAAAAGTCTGCAGAAGCTCAAGTCCCTTACAAAATAATGTGGTCAAAAGGAGATGACTGAATAGAACCTTCCAGTGATTTCCCTACATAGGAAAACAAACAGCATTTACACAACTATTCCTACAAGAAAATCATATTTATAAAACTAAAAATCTGACCAATCATAGAACCTGGTTTAACATAACAAGGAAAATGCATTGAAGAGGGGAGGAAGAACAGTCTTGCATTGCCTATAACCACTCCTCTTGCAACCCAAGACGGCATAGCCTGTAGATAGAATCTATGTGCTTGGGAGAGGGAGAGAAAAGTCAGTGTGGTGCTTTGCATTGGGACTCAATGATGCTTGGTCAAAGTAGAACACAATACTGAACAGAATTCTGCAGTGTCTGTGAAGGGAGCATTTAGACCAGCCATGGGCCAGAGAGGAATCTTTTGTGTCAGCACGAGGCACCCAAGTTGAAGATGCTTCATGACCAGTTGACTAAAGTGGCTTGGGTCCCCTAGTACATTTGAGTGGCAATCAGGTCACAATTGTTGCATTCCCATAGGCAAGCTCTGATGCTGTGCTACTCTCAGAGGAGTTGGTTAAGGGGCTCAGCCCAGTGTGACACCAGCTGCTGTGGCTATGAGTGTGCCTGCATTGCCACATTTCCAACTATAGGTGGCACAGCACAGTGAGAGAGGTATTTTTATGTGAGTAAAGGAAACGGAAAAGAACAGAGAATTTTGTCTTGCAATGTGAGTTCCAACTCCCCCACAGTAAAATAAAAAAAAAACAAAAAAAAAAACAGGAAGATCCCTGGAAGCCCTAATTATAGTCCGTTTATTCTAGATAGCAATTCTAGACCCACCCAGGACTATAAAAGAATCTACTGCCCCTGTGAGATGGAGTTTTTCATGATAAAAATTCTCAATATACTGGGTGTAGGAGGAACATACTTCAATATGATGAAGGTCATATGTGACAAACCCACAGCTAGTACACTGACCAGGAAAAAACTGAAAGCCTTTCCTCTAAGATCTGGAACAAGACACGAATGTCCACTTTCACCACTTTTATTCAACATTGTACTAGAATTCAGAACCAGAGCAATTAGGCAAGAGAAAGAAATAAAGGGAATTCAAAGTGGGAAAGAAGACATCAAGTTATCCCTGTTTCAATGATCTTATACTTAGAAAAACCTAAAGACTCCACCAAAAAAACTTGTAGAACTGATAAAGTCAGTAAAGTTGTAAGATACAAAATCAATATATGAAAATCCATAGCATTTTATATACCAACAGTTAATCTGAGAAAGAAACTAATTATGTAATTTATGATTGCTACAGATAAATAAAATACCTCGCAATAAACATAACCAAAGAATAAAATATTTTACAATAAAATCTATAAAACACTTATACAAAAAATTGGAAAGGGTATACAATAAACTGAAAAGGATACAAAAAAGGGAAATATATTCTCTTTCATGAATTGAAGGGATCAATACTGTTAAGCCGTCCATAGTACCCAAATTGTTCTAGAGAGTCCGTGTACTCTATATCAAAATGTCAATGACATTTTTACAGAAATAGAAAAAAATATTCTAAAATACATGTGGAAACACAATTGACTGAGAATAGCCAAAGCAATTTTGGGCAAAAAGAAGAAAGATGGAGTCATCACATTACCTAATCTCAGATTATAGTAGAAAGTTATAGCAACCAAAACAACATGATACTGGCAATATGATGGGCATACAGGCTAATGAAACAGAATAGAGAATTCAAATATATCTGCACACCTAAAATGTACTCACTTTTGACAAAGGTGCCAAGAACATACATTGGGGAAAGAGCAGTCTCTTCAATAAATGATATTAGGAAAAGTGGATATCCATCTGCGGAAGAATGAAACTGGACTTCTATTTCTCACCATACGCAAAAATCAAATCAAAGTAGATTAAAGACTTAAATATCTAAGATTTGTAACTCTAAAAATTCTAGAAGAAAACAATGGGGAAACACTCCAGTACATTGGTCTGGGCAAAGATTTTTTGTGTAAGGTCTCAAAAACACAGGTAAAGCAAAAATTGACAAATGTGATCACATCAAGAGAAAATCTCCAAACAGAGAAACAATTAACAAAGCTGCAGACACAATCTACATAATGGGAGAAAATATTTGCAAACTGCTCATCTGTAAAAGGATTAATAATCAGAATATATAAGAAACAAACAATTCAACAGCAGAAAAAATTAATTGGGTTAAACATGTCCCAGAAAGCTAAACAAATATTTCTCTCTAAAAAAAAATAAAAATAAAAATAAAAATGCAAACTGCCAACAGATATATAAAAAATTCTCAAAATCAGTAATCATCAGAAAAATGACAATTAAGAAAACAAGGTGATATTACCTCACCCAGTTAAAATGCCTTTTACCAAAAAGACAAGAAGTAACAAATACTGGTGAAGATTAGGAGAAAAGGAAACTCTCCTACGCTGTTGGTAGAAATGTGAATTAGTATAGCCACTGTGGTAAACAATATGGAGGTTCCAGGAAAAACTAAACATAAAATTGCCATATGATGCAGCAATCCCACTGATGAGTATATATCTGAAATAAAGGAAATCTCCGTATCAAAGAGATATTTGCACTCCCATGTTTATTGCCTTACTTTCACGATAGTAAAGATATGGAAGTAACTTTAGTGTCCATCAATGAAGAACAGTTTATCTATGAATGGAAAAAAAATATGGTACACGTACACAACAGAATAATATTCAGCCATAAAAGTAATGAAATCCTGTCATTTGCAACAACATGGATGAACCTGGAAGACATTATGTTAAGTGAAATAAGTCAGGCACAGAAAGACAAGTATCCTGTATCTCATGTTCTCACTCATACATGTGAGCTAAAAAAAAAAATGATCATATGGATATAGAGAGTTGAATGATGGTCACCATGGACTCTGAAGGATAGTGGGAATGTGAAATAAAGAGGGCTTAATTCATGAGTATAAAAATAGAAGGAAAAAGATCCAATGTTTAGCAGCACAATAGTACTGCTATACCTAACAACATGTTATGGCATATTTAAAAATAACTAGAAGAGGGGAAATGGAAAGTTTCAAATACAAATAAATGACAAATGTTTGAAGTCATGCATATCCCAATTACCCTCATTTTATCATTATGCATTGTATGCTAGTATCACAATATCAAATATACTCCATAAATATTTACAACTGCTATGCTGCCCTAAAATAAAACAAATTAAAAATAATGAAGAAATATCTCAAAAAGTAAAGTTCTGTGATATTTGAATATATACTACACACATTTCCCATACACTTAACCTCTAAATTACTGATAACACCTAATACTATGTAAATGCCATGCAAATATTGTTATACTGTATTTTTTAGAAAACAATGACAAGAGAAAACAAGTCTGAACAACTTAATTACAACACATAATAAAACATATATTTTCAACATGTGGTTGCTTGTAGAAGGCCAACCACAAGTGATTTGCATTTTTTTCCTCTTTCCACGCATTGTCCTTTCCCTGTCAATCTATTCCTTTGATGTATAGAAGTTTTAAATTTGAAATTCTGTTACCCATTTTTTAAAATTCTATTGCATGTGCTTTTTATGTCGTTATTTAAGAAATCATTGCCAAATCCAATGTCATGAAGCTTTTTTTCATTATATTTTATTTTAAGAGCCTATATTTCAGGACTTGGATATATTCAGAGTTAATATTTGCATATGGTGTAAATTGAGGATCCAAACTATATTCTATGTGTATAACTGGTTTCCCAACATCATGTGTTGAATAAATGTATTTTCCATTGAATACTCTTGGATCTCTTGTAAAAAATTATTTAACCATATATGTGAGGGTTTATTTCTGTGATGTCTATTATATTTCATAGATCTATATGTCTGTCTTTATCCCATTACCACACTGTTATGATTACTGTATACTTTTGTAGTACAGTTTGAAATCAGAAAGTGTAAGACATCCAATTTTTTCTTCTTTTTCAATGCTTTCAGTTAAAACCCAATTTTAATGTATAAACATAGATAGTTTAAAAGAAAATAAAAGGAGGGAGAAAGAATTATCATACCAACACAACCAAACGAAAATTGGAATAGCTACATTACTATCAAAAAGTAGACTTTATTAAAAAATATGAAGGATAAAGGAGAATATAGCACAAAGAAATGAGAATGCTAAATGTGTGTGGAACTAACAACAAAAGACTTTCAAACAATTTTAGGTGAACTATACTTAGATGAAATTAATACCACAAAATTCCCAAAATTAGGAGGAAAATCTATATCTCTTAAGTACACATTTAACATTCACCAAGATAGGCTATATTCTGGGGCATAAGTAAGATTTTTCACAATTTTAAATAATTAAAATTATGCAAAGTATATTCTCAGGTGAAAAAGGAATTTAAATCATTGAGTAAAGGGTATATTTATAATGTAAAAACCCTTGAAAATTAAGTACACACTTATAATTATTCTCTGGCTTAAAGAAGTCACAAGACTATCATAAAATATTTTATAATAATTAAAAATAAAAACACAGCATATTAACATTTTTAATATGCAGTTAGAGCAGTGCTAAAAGGGCAATTTAAAAAGTAATGCTTATATTTGAAAAAGTAATGTCTTAAATCAATAAGTAAAGTTTTACTTTGAAAATAGAAAAAGAAGAAAAATATATCCTAAAGCAAGCAGAAAAAAAAAGGAGAAATAAAAAGAACAGAAACATAAACATAGTAGTGAACAAAACATAAATTACAAATGTAGGTAATTCAATACATAGTATCGCCACTGACCCTAAAGTTGCTACAAAAGTCATCATTACGAGGTACTGAAAACAAATCTATACACACAAATGGATGACTTTGATAAAATGGACACATCCTTTAAAAGACCCACATATTAGAAAACCAAATTTCCATGCATTTGTGTGGTTTTGAGTGAGTTCCTTAATATTGGGTTCTAATTTGACTGTGCTGTGATCTGAGAAACTTTTTGTTATGATTTTAGTTCTTTTGCATGTCCTGAGGAGTGTTTTACTTCCAATTACCTAACCAATTTTGGAGTATGTCCCATGTGCCAATGAGAAGAATATATACTCTGTTTTTTGGCAGGGAGGTTTCTGTAGATATCTGTCATGTCTACTTGATTCAGAACTGAGTTCAGGTCCTGTACATCTCCCTTAATTTTATGTCTTGATGATCTGTCTAATATTGTCAGTGGGGTGTTAAGCTTTCCCACCATTATTGTGTGGAAGTCCAACTCCCTTTGAAGGTCTCTAAGAATTTGCTTTATGAATCCGGGTGCTCCTGTATTGGGTTCATGTACATTTGAGATAGTTAGCTCTTGCTGTTGAATTGAACCTTTTACCATTATATAATGCCATTCTTTGACTTTTTAAAAATCTTTGTTAGTTTAAAGTCTGTTTTGTCAGAAACTAGGATTTCAACCCCTGCTTTTCTCTGTTTTCCATTTGTTTGACAAATTTTCCTTCATCCCTTTAGTTTGAGCCTATGGGTATTGTTGCATGTGAGATGTATCTCTTGAAGACAACACACTGATGGAACCTTACTCTTCATCTAGCTTGCCATTCTGTGTATGTTAATTGGGCATTTAGCCCATTTACATTTAAGGTTAATATTGATATGTGTGAATTTGATCTTGTCAACATGATGCTGGCTGGTTAGATTTGCGGGCTTGTTAACTCAGTTGCTTCATACATAGTGTCGTTGATCTGTATCCTTTGTGTGTTTTTATAGTGGCTGGTAATAATTTTGCCCTTCCATATTTAGTGCTTCCTTCAGGAGCTCTTGCAAAACAGGCCTGTTGGTGATGAATTCGAATTCCCTCAACATTTGCTTGTCTTAAAAAGATCTTCTTTCTCCTTTGCTTACGAATCTTAGTTTTCCAGAGACAGAAAATCCAGGTTAGAAAGTCCTTTCTTTAAGAAGGTTGAATATTGGCCCTCAATCTCCTCTGGCTTATAGGGTTTCCACTGAGTGGTCCACTGTTTGTCTGGTGGGCTTCCTTTGCAGGTGACCTGGCCTTTCTCTCTGGCTGCCCTTAACACTTTTTCCTTCATTTCAACCTTGGAGAATCTGATGATTATGTGTCTTGGGAATGATCTTCTCATAGATTGTGGAGTATCTTACTAAGGTTATTTGCTAGCATTCCTACACACCAACAATAGGCACACAGAGAGCCAAATTATACATGAACTTCCATTCACATTTCTGACAAAGAGAATAAAGTACCTAGAAATACAGCTAACAAGGGAAGTGAAGGATCTCTTCAAGGAGCTCTACAAACCACTGCTCAAGGAAATCAGAGGGGACACAAACAAATGGAAAAATATTTCATGCTCATGGATATGAAGAATCAGTGTTGTGAAAATGGTCATAATGCTCAAAGTAATTTATAGATACTATGATACTCCTATTAAACTACCAATGACATTCTTCATAGAATTAGAAAACACTATTTTAAAATTTATATGGAACCAAACAAGAGCCTCAATAGCCAAGACAACCTAAAACAAAATGAACAAAGCTGGAGCATCATGCTACCTGACTTCAAACTATACTACAAGGCTGCAGTAACCAAAACAGTATGGTACAGGTACCAAATGAGGCACATAGACTGATGAAACATGATAGAGAACTCAGATATAAGACTGCACACTTAAAACCATCTGAACTTTGACAAACCCGACAAAAACGAGCAATGGGGAAATAATTCCCTATTCTATTTAACAAATGGTGCTTCTTATTTAATAAATGGTTCTCATAAGATAACTGGCTAACTATATGTAGAAAATTGAAACTGGACACTTCCCTCACACCTTATACAAAAATTAACTCAAGATAGATTAAAGACTTTAATATAAAAAAAACCCAAAACTATAAAAACCCTAGAAGAAAATTTAGACAATACCATTCAGGACATATGCATAGACAAAGATTTTATGACAAAAGTGCCAAAAGCAAGAGCAACAAAAGCAAAAATTGGCAAATGGGATTTAATTAAACTAAAGAGTTTCTGCACAGCAAAAGCTCATTAGCATGAACAGACATCCTACAGATTGGGAGAAAATTTTTGCAATCTATCCATCTGAGAAAGGTCTAATATCCAGAGGATATAGTAACTTATCCTACAACAAACTTAAACAAATTTACAAGCAAAAACAAATAACCCCATTAAAAAGTGGGCAAAGGACATGAAGAGACACTTCTCACAAAAAGACATACATGCAACAAACAAACATGAAAAAAAGCTCAACACCACTGAGCATTAGAGAATTGCAAATCAAAACCCCAAGGAGATACACAGTTTCATGCTAGTCAGAATGGCCATTATTAAAAAGTCAAGAAAAAAACAGAAGCTGGCAAGGTTGCTGAGCAAAGGGAATGCTTTTACACTGTTGGTGGGAAATTAGTTCAACCATTGTGGAAGACAGCATGGTGATTCCTCAAAGATCTGGAAGCAGAAATACCATTTGACCCACAATCCCATTACTGATTATATACCCAAAGCAGTATAAATCATTCTATTATAACGATACATGCATGAGTATATTCATTGCAGCACTATTCACAATAGCAAAGATCAGGAATCAACCTAGGTGCCCACCAATGGTAAACTGGATAAAGAAAATGTGGTACATATACACCATGGAATACCATGCAGCCATAAAATGGAATGAGGTCATGTCTTTTGCAGTGACAAGGGTGCAGTTGGAAGCCATTGTCCTCAGCAAAGTAACACAGGAACAGAAAACCAAACACCGTTTAGTCTTACTCATAAGTGGGAGCTGAACGATGAGAATATATGAACACATGGTCAGGAACAACAACACACACTGGGACCTGTGGAATGAGGTGATAGGAGGAAGATAATTAGGAAGAATAGCTAATGGATGGTGGGCTTAAAACCTAGGGGATGGGTTCATCTGTGCAGCAAACAACAATGGCACATGTTTACCTATGTAACAAATCTCCACATCCCGCACATGTACCCCAGAACTTAAAGTAAAAGTTAATTTTAAAAAAAAAAGAAACTAAAGACAGAGCAATAATAATCATGGACAGAGATGAAAAAGTTGTCAATGAAAAATATTTGAAAATCAAATCTGACAATATATGCAAATGATAACATGCCATGGACACACAAGATTTATACTAGGAGTGCAAAGCTGTTTTCACAATCAAATGTCAATGACTTCCATTTTCATAATAATAAAATAAAGAGGCAAAGCCTTACATTCCTCTTGTCGGAGGTAGAAATAGCATTTGATGCTATTTAAAATCCATTAACGGTTAAAAAAAAAAACGCATAAAGCTAGAAAGGAAATACAGTTATCCTAATGAAGACACTGACTAAAAAACAAAAATAAAAATCCACAGCTAACATTACGCTTATTGGGGAGAACTGAATGCTTTTCTATTAAAATTGGAAATAACAACATAGTGTCTGTTTTCATCATTCCTATTCAAAATCATATTTGATGATCTATATAGGCAAGAAAAAAGTAATGTCTTTGTAAAAAAAATAATTTTTTTAGGAAAATATATAAATAATACCATTTCTATATAGAAATCAAATGTCAACAATTTCAAACCATCTAAAAAACAATAACTAACATGAATTTAGCCATCTCTCAAATATAAGGTCAATATATCAGAAATGATTATAATTTTATATAGTATTGATAAACAATAGTAATTAAAATTTAATAAAATTTCATTTATAAAACTTGAAATACTTACATTTAAACACATCAAAGTATGTAAAATATCCACATACTTAAAATTGCAAAACGTTAATGGGAGACATCAAAGAGATAAGTGGAGGGACACACTGTGTTTGTGGATTAGTAGACTCAATATCCTCATGATGTCAGTTCTCCTTAAAGTGATCTGTCAATTCAACATAGTTCCAATCAAAATGCCAGAAGGATTTTTTTTTAACTTTTTAAGAAATTGACAAAGTCATTAAAAAAATTTTATGGCCAGACAAAATAATTGGAAGAGACACAAGAATTTGAAACATGAAAACAAGTTTGGAGCACTTGTGTTTCAATGCCTGGTATCAAGCTTTAAATAAAGTCATAGTAATCAAGTAGTGGTTTTGGAAAGAAGACATGTGTGTTAAAGGATGGAGCAGAATAGAATCCAAATATAGACCTGTACATACATGGTCAAAGAAACTACAGAACTTTTCTTTCAACTTGTAAGTTCAGAGGCACATATGCAACATGTGCAGGTTTGTTACATAGGTAAATATGTGCCATGGTGATTTGCTGCACAGATCATCTCATCACCTAGGTACTAAGCCCAGTGTCTCATCTCTTAACTATTCTCCTCTCCCTCGCACAACCAACCTCTTCCAACAGGCCCCAGTGTGTATTGTTCCCTCCATGTGACCATCTATTCTCATCATTTAGCTCCCACTTATGAGAACATACAGTGTTTGGTTTTCTGTTCCTGCATTAGAAACTATAGAATTTTCAACAAACTATGATAGCATAATTGGACATCGACATGCAAAAAATAAGCTTCCATATCTACCAGCCACTATATGCAATAATTAACTCAACATGAGCTCTAGACCTTAATATGAAACCAAAGACTATAAAACACAGTGTAATAATCATGAAGAAAAATCTTTGTGTCAGGAGAAGAAAAAAACATTTATAGGAAATTTCAAAAGCGCAATACATAAGAGAAGAAAATTATAAATTTAATTTGTAATTTATCAAAATCAAAAATGTTTACTCTTTGAAATCCATTGCTAGTATAATAAAAAGAAGCCAGAGAGTCAGACAATACATTTTCAAATTTTATATTTGATAAAGGACTTATAACCAGAATATACCAAATACATAAAAATCTTTAAAATTTAATAACGACATTTCCTCAATATATGTGACATGGGCTTATCAGTAGGGTAGCAGATACTAAGAAGCAGATATTACATCCTGAAAAAATGGTTGAACATACATATTATGTCATGGAAAACATTTGAGAAAACATTTTCTGCAATAATAGAAAACCATACCAAATGACTACTGAGTCTGCAGTCTCTAGGGGAGAAGTCTTCAAAAGAGCCATATATAGGCTGGGCGCGGTGGCTCACGCCTGTAATCCCAGCACTTTGGGAGGCCAAGGTGGGCGGATCACGAGGTCAGGAGATCGAGACCATCCTGGCTAACACGGTGAAACCCCGTCTCTACTAAAAATACAAAAAAATTATCCGGGCGTGGCGGCGGGCGCCTGTAGTCCCAGGGAGACTGAGGCAGGAGAATGGCGTGAACCCGGTAGGCAAGGCTTGCAGTGAGCAGAGATCGCCCCACTGCACTACAGCGTGGGTGGCAGAGCGAGACTCAGTCTCAGAAAAAAAAAAAAAAAAGAAATCCATATATAATGTCATTGTGTGTTGGCTTTGTGTATTGATTATAGGAATATACAGGTGGAAAGAGATATTTCATGTAAAATTAGAGGTATGAGAGAAAAGAGTCATGGTCTTGAAAGTTTGGAGAAGGTGACTATATCTGGATTTAGAACAACAGGCAGTAAAACTGACATAGGCTTTAGGTGGCAAAGAATGTTTTCTATTTCTCAGACACAGAAACTTTGTCCTGCAGTATAGATTAAACTAAGTGTGTTGCCTTCCCCAAAAGTCTTCTGTTTCAGATGCCTTAGAGAAAGTTGGCATTCAGTTTATATAGGGAGGCAGAAGGGCGTATAAGAAAAGAAACAAAACATATAGAACCTGTGGATCGTGAAGAACACTGGATGTTGTTACAAAAATAGAGGACTACCTAGAAGCAAATACATCAATGTTACTTTAAGAAAATAGTATTGATTAAAAACACCATGAGCACACCTTAGAAATATTTTAACTGTAAAAAAAATTATTTGAAAAAATATTAGTAATAAAATAACTTGCAAAAATAAATATTCTATTTTTAAAACTATATTTTATAAAACAAGGCTACTGAGAATGCCATTATATTACATTTAAAATATCATTTTTGAGATATGATTTGAAATATAAAAAAATAACATTGTTTTAAAGTGGTTTGTCTTATATTGGATTACCCAATCATTATCACATTCTAATTTTAAAACATTTCATCACTCAAAAGAGAAACCTTTTACCAATTAGAAGTCATTCTTTATTACTTTTCCCTCAGACCCTGGAAACTGCTGATGCACTTTCTTTTGGAATATCTGCTTATTCTGAACATTTTATATATTGGAATCTTTCTTTCACTTATCACAATGTTTTCAAATGTTATTCATATAACATGTCTCAGTACTTCCTTTTTATTTCTGAACAATATTCCATTTTACAGCTACATTCCATTTTATTTATTCATTCATGAACTGAGGAACATTTGTTTTTTTTAACACTATTATGCATAATGCTTCTAAAGACATTCACGTAAAAGTTTTTATGAGTTTTTTTGTTTTATTTGAATGTGGACCTAGGAATGGAATTGCTTAGTCATATGGTAATTATGTTTACCTTTTGAAAAACTGCCAAACCATTTTTGTGAAACAGCTGCATCAGTTTATACTCCCACCAGCAATGCATGAGAGTTCCTATTTCTCCATATCTTCACCAACATCTGTTATTGTATTTTTGCTTATAGTCATCCTAGTGGGTGTGAAATGGTATCTTGTGGTTTTGATTTGCATTTCCTTAATATATCATTGGAACAATCTCTATTTAAAGTTGATTTTCAATTGGGTTATCTTTCATTCTCCATTTGTAAGAATTATTTACATATTCCAGATATACATGTCTTATCAGATGTATGATTTGCAAATATTTTATTTTTGAGTTTTTTTAACTTTATTGATAGCGTCTTTTGAAGTATAAAAATTTCAAATTTTAATCTAGTCAATATTACTTATTGTATTAGTCAGGGTTCTCTTAGAAGGACAGAAATAATTGGATATACATATATGTATTCATATATACATATACACAATACATACATACATATACATATATGTACATATATACACATATGTGTATATACATATGCACATACATATGTACATATATACATGCATATATGTATATACATGTACACACACGTGTACATGTGTACATGTATGTATATATGTACACGTATATATGTGTACACATATGTATATGCGTATACACGTACATATATACACATGCATACATGCATATGCATATGCATATGCACATATATGCATGTGTGCATATGTACACATATACATATATGTATGTGCATATATACATATACATATATACATATATATGTGTGTATATATAGGAGTTTATTAACACAATCACAAGGTCCCACAATAGGCTGTCTGCAAGCTGAGGAGCAAGGGAAGCAAGTCTGAGTCCCAAAACTGAAGAACTTGTAGTCTTATGTTGGAGGGCAGGAAGAAGCATCCAGCATGCCAGAAAGATGTAGGCTGGGAGGCTAGTCTCATCTCTCCTTTCCACATTTTTCTGCCTGCTTTATATTCATTGGGCAGCTGATTAGATTATCCCCACCAGATTAAGAGTCAATCTGCCTTCCCCAGCCCACTGACTCAAATGGTGATCTCTTTTGGCAACACCCTCACAGACACACTCAGGATCAATACTTTGTGTCCTTCAATCCAATCAAGTTGATACTCAGTATTAACCATCACAAGTCAACTTGAACCCATACACATCTCCTGAGATCATACATAATCTTCAAATAAAGACAATAATAAGGTCATAATTTGCCTAACTTGATACAACTATCCTTCATACAACCGGAAACACACCAGTCCCCAACACATACTACTACATAAAGTTAATATTATTTAAATACTGATATAAAGTCAATAAATCTCATGTCACATGATAAAGGAAAAAGCAAATAAAATGAAGATGTCTTCTTAGTACAAGTGTATATATGCAAAAACATGTTTTTAACAAAAGGAGGAAATACTGATGACAATTACAATCACCATTTCTGCAGCTAGTCACGTGGTCATAGCTGGTGTTGATAACTACCTTCTTCTACCACCCATTCTGTATTCCCTTTGTCTTCAGCAAGCAGCTCAGCAGATCATGGTTTTTTTTCCTGGTGGAGTGGCCAGAAACCTTCATTCCTGAAGGGTCTGGGCCATTTGTAGTCCCGCCTGGATTGGGCTATTGTAGTTTTCCATTGACCTTAATCACAAGACATGGTAAAATTAAGAGATGCCCTAATGGATCTCCTGTATTCCATGCACACCCTTCCTTACTTACGTTGTGAGCAGTAGACTGATTTCATCTTGATACTCTGGGTCAATCACTCCAGCCAATACGGCAACTCCCTTCTTGGCCTGTTGACTTAAAGGTAGGAGGAGCCCAAAGTGTCTGAGTGGCAGTCTTAACTTCCAGTTTAATGGAATCATTGCTGTGTCTCCTGGTGGCAGGCTTCCTCCCTCTGGAAATAAGACCTCTAGGCCACCGGTATGTAATGTCATGGGAACAGGAAGCAAAACTTTTGCTAGTGGATCTTTAGAGGTGATGGTGAGTGGTGCCACTTCCACTTCCACCCCTTGACTCCTGGACTTGTGAATCCTGGCTATGGGAGAAAGTACCATATATTGGATGCTGATTCAGATCATACACAGCCTTCTGGAGAACTTTGCCTCAGCCCTGCAAAGTACTGCCACCTAGTTGGTGTTGTAATTGGGACTTCAAAAGGCCACTCCATCATTCTTTTAATCCAGCTGCTCAGGATGATGGGGAACATGGTAAGACCAGTGAATTCTATGAGCATGAGCTCACTGCCACACTTCTTTAGCCATAAAGTGAGTGCCTTGGTGAGAGGCAATGCTGTGCAGAATATCATGATGGTGAATAAGGCATTCTGTGAGTCCACAGATGGTAGTCTTGGCAGGAGCATGACATGTAGGATAGGCAAGTCCATATCCAGAGTAAGTTTCTGTTCCAGTGAGGACAAACCTCTGGCTTTTACATGATGGAAGAGGTCCAATATAATCAATCTGCCACCAGGTGACAGGCTGACAACCCCAAGGAATTGTGCCATATCGAGGGCTCAGTGTTTGTCTCTGCTGCCCACAAATTGGGGACTCAGCAGTGTCCACAGCCAGGTCAGCCTTGATGAATGAAAGACCATGTTGCTGAGCCCACGTGTAACCTCCATCCCTGCCATCGTGGTTACTTTGTTCATGGGCCTATTGGGCGATGACAGGGGTGGCTGGGGAAAGAGGCTGAGTGCTGTCCACAGAATAGTTCCCCTTATCCACTTGATTACTAAAATCCTCCCCTGCTGAAGTCAGCTGTTAATGAGCACTCACATGGGATACAAATATCTTCATGGTTTTTGATCACTCAGAGAGGTTCATCCATATACCTCTTGCCCAAATTTCTTTGTCACCAATTTTCCAATCATGCTTCTTCCAAGTCCCTGACCATACAGTCAAACCATTGACTACAGTCCATGAATCAGTATATAACTGCACATCTGGCCATTTCTCATTCCAAGCAAAGTGCACAACCAGGTGCACTGCTTGAGGTTCTGCCCACCAGAAAGATTTCTCTTCACCACTTTCCTCAGGGATGTCCTAGAAAGGGGCTGCAGTATTGAAGCTGTCCACTTTCGAGTGGTGACTCCATATTGTGCAGAATCATCTGTGAACCAGGCTCTAAGTCTTCTCTTGCTCTGTCAACTGATCATAAGGAATGCCCCATGAGGCCATCAGTGCAGGCTGGGGAAGAGAGGGAAGGGTAACAGGAGTAAAGACCATGGATATTTGAGCCACTTCCTCATGTAACTTAATTGTGCCTTCAGGACCTGCTCGAGCCTGATCACATATATATCACTTCCATTTGATGATGGAATGATGCTGCGCTTGACCCACTTTATGGCTAGATGGGTCAGAAAGCACCCAGTTCATGATAGGCAGTTCAGGTTGCATGGTGATTTGATGACCCATAGTCGGTATTCAGTTTCCACCAAAGCCCAGTAACAGGACAAGAGCTGTCTCTCAAAAGGTGAGTAGTTGTCTTCAGAAGACGGGAGGGCCTTGCTCCAAAATCCTAGAGGTCTCTGCTGTGATTCACCTATAGGGGCCTGTCAAAGGCTCCAAACAGCATTTCTATCTGCCACTGATACCTCAGGGACCATTGGATCTGCTGGGTTATATGGCCCAAGTGGCAGAGCCGCATGCAAAGCAGCCTGGAGTTATCGTAGAGCCTTCTCTTGTTCTGGACCCCACTTAAAACTGTCAGCCTTTTGGGTCACTTGATAAATGGGCCAGAGTAACACACCCAAATGCAGAATGTGTTGCTTCCAAAATCCAAATGGGCCCACTAGGCATTGTACCTCTTTCTTGGTTGTAAGAGGGGCCAAATGCAGCAACTTATCCTTTACCTTAGAAGGAATACCTTGACAGGCCTGACACCACTGGATCCCTAGAAATTTTACTGAGGTAGATGGTCCCTGAATTTTAGTCAGATTTATTTCCCATCCTCTGGCACACAAGTGTCTCACAAATAAATCCAGTATGTTTGCTAATTCTTGCTCACTGGATCCAATTAGCATAATGTCATCAATGTAATGGAACAGTGTGATACTTGCAGAAGAGAAAAGTGATTAAGTTCTCTCTGACACAAAACTGGAGAGTTGGTATACCCCTGAGGTAGTACAGTAAAGGTATATTACTGACCTTGCCAGCTGAATGCAAATTGTTTCTGGTGGGCCTTATGGACAGGAATGGAGAAAAAGACATTTGCCAAGTCAATGGCTGAATACAAGGTACCAGGAGATGTGTTAATTTGTGCAAGCAGTAAAACCACAGCTGGTACAGCAGCTGCAATTGGAGTCACCACTTGGTTGAGCTTACCATAATCCACTGTCATTCAAGTCCTTGATGGTGGTTCTAATCTCCACCATCCCTCCAGAGATACGATATTGTTTTTTATTTACTATTTTTCTAGGTAGGGGCAGCTCTAATGGATTCCATTTGGTCTTTCCCACAATAGTAGCCCTCACCCTACCAGTAAGGGAGACCATCTGGGGGTCTGCCAGATGCAGAATATGTCTAGGCCAATTATTCATTCTGGCAATGGGGAAATTACCACAGGATGAGTCTGGAGATCCGCTGGACCCACTGTAAGTCAGACATAAGCTAAAACTGCATTAGTTAACTGACATTCATAAGCCCCTACTTTAACTGGAGGACAACAGCAGTGTTTTGGGTGCCCTGAAACCAAGGTCAGCTGAGAGCCAGTGTCCAGTAGTCCCCGAAATGTCTGATCATTTCCCTTTTCCCAATGTGCAGTTATCCTGGTAAAAGGCCAGAGGTATCCTTGTGGAAGGATGGGAAAAAGATTCACTGCATAAATTGTTGGTAATGTAGTGGGGTCCTTTCTTAAGGGGACATAGCCTCCCCATCATTCAAGGGGTTGTGGGTCTGTAAACTGTCTCAAGTCTGGAAATTGATTGAAGGGCCATGATTCTCTGTTTTTGTAATTCAAATTAGTCTTTTGTCCATTCTACCTAGAAGTTTTCTACTTACATCAATTAAGTAGGAATGTAGTAGATTTCCTATGAATTTCACTTCTAGGAACACTGTGATTAATTAGCCAGTGCAAGAGTTCTACACAAGTCAGACTATTCTGATTGCTGCTCTGCTGTCCATTATGGTAGCTATGCCTACCTTGCCCTTGATGGTTGAGTGTTGTCACTTGGCCCCTGCCACCTTGCGATCCAATTATTTCCATTATATTTAAATTTTGTAATTGAGTGACTGTGGTTCCCACCATTAGATCTGACATACAGAGAAGAACAATTACAGGACTCTTCAAAGATGTAGAGGCTGCCCTCACAAATCTATTTTGCAAGGCATTGGTCAAGGGTATATCTTCTGGACCCTCCCAGGTGGGATGAGTAGATCTAATGTGACTAATCCAGCTCACCATCCCAATTTCCCTAAGCCTTTGGATCCCTTCCTTTACATTAAACCAAGGGAGATCAGGCATTTCCAGCTTGCTCACAGTGGGATATCTTTTAATCCCTGTTTTGGCTAATCAAGCAAATAAACTATTAGAACCATTTTTAACTCCCCAAGCTGCAACATTAAATGCAGAGTCCCTAATTAGTGGGCCCAAATCAATAAATTCAGTATGATCTAACTCCATATTCCTTCCAACATTATCCCATACCCTTACTATTAATTCTTATGCCTGTTCTCCAGATTTCTGTTTATTAATTTAGACAGTTCAAACAGTTCTTTTCAAGTATAGTGCACCTCCTCATGGATAACACTCTCAACCTCACCTCTAGGCACCCACTGCTACTTTAGTCTAGTTATAGGTCTAGAAGCAAAGAGAGGTGTTGGGGGTGGCTTCTGAGAAGAATCAACATTATCTTGCTTGCCAACTGCCTCAGGGGATGCCATCAAGGTTGCCTCAGGCAGTACAGGGTTTCTTTCCTCAGACAAAGGTGGAAAGACTGATGGCAGCATGGGTCAGGAAGGGAATGTTGCCACTACTGTGGATGGGAAAGCTGTTCCTGGTCACAAAAAACGTTCATCCGAATTTACAAACAGTGTCCCCAGCTTCATCAGGTTCCTCCCACATGTCCTCATTGCAAGTTGCAGGGTCCTATTCTTTTCCAATCAATGGCCTCAATTTAATAGCAGACACCCGGTGAGGCCGTGCATGCATCTTACATTGCAGCTCAGTCACTCTTACGTTAAGAGCTTGCATCTGTTTTTCCACAGTTTCAACTCTTTCTCTACAGGAGATAAGACTGTCATTCAGGGCAATTGTAGTAGATCTGAGGCTCAGAATCTGCTTCTGCAGCCAGGAGACAGAATACCTGAGTTCATCATTTTCTTTCATCATTTTTTCCACTGAACTTGGAAGCAACCAACAAGCTTAATTATGTTCCTTAGTTCTCCACATATGGTCAAAGATATTATGTATAGAGTTACTAAACTCATTGCATCTCATGAGTGGTGAATTAGGACTGTCAAATGCATTTATTTTGCATAACTCTCCAAACAGTTTCCATCAAGGACTATCAGTGTTCTCCATACTATTAGAAGTAGAGTCCTTAGAATTTTGGGGGTCTAATAATATTAAGACACCAACTTCAGAAACTCTAAAACCAATGAAAGAACTCCATCCTTAATATTCTGTTTCTCTAGAACCACTATCTGTACTGGTACCAAAATCTTTATTAGTCAGGATTATCTTAGTGGGACAGAGCTAATATATATATTAGTTATCCAGTCAGGATTATCTTAGTGGGACAGAACTATATATATGTACACACACACACACACACACACACACACACACACAGAGGGGAATTTATTAAGTATTAACTTACATGATTGCAAGGTCCCACAATAGGCTGTCTGCAAACTGAGGAGCAGGGAGAGCCAGTCCTATTCCCAAAACCGAAGAACTTGGAGTCCGATATTTGAGGGTAGGAAGAATCCAGCACAGGAGAAAGATATAGACTGACAGGCTAGGCCAGTCTTTCCTTTTTATGTTTTTCTGTCTGCTTTATATTCACTGGCACTGATTAGATTGTGCCTACCTGATTAAGGGCAGATCTGCCTTCCCCAGCCCAGTAACTCAAATATTAATCTCTTTTGGCAACACCCTCACAGACACACCCAGGATCAATACTTTTTTCCTTCAATCCAATCAAATTGACACTCAGTATTAATAGTCCCACTTATTTTCACATCTCTTTGTTACTTGGACTTTTGGCTTTATATTTAAGAAAGATAAGGTAGTGAACGTAAGGCAGGGAAGATGAACTCCTGGATTTCTAAAACAGTTTTATAGTCTTAGATCTTATATTTAGGTGAATGATTCAGTTTGAGTTAATTTTGTACATCGTGTGAGGCAGGGAGTTCAAATTTATTCTTTTGCATGTGTACGTCTAGTGGATGCAGCATCATTTTTTGAAAATGTTATTGTTTTTTCAATAAATTATTTTGACACCCTTTTTGAAAACCAATAGATCATAAATCTAAGGATTTGGTTTTTGACTGTCATTTTATTCCATTGATCTACCTTTTTTATTCTTAATGGAAGATTGTTTTGACTATTCTGGCAATTTGAATTTTTATAAATAATTTTGTATCAGCTTGTCAATTTCTGCAAAAATGCAGTAGAGATTTTGACATAGATTATGTTTAATCTGTAGATCAATTTGAAAATTATTGCTAACAATAATTAGTTTTTCATTCATTAACTGAGATCTTTTTATTCAATTATTTCTTCTACTTCTGGTATATTTTTTGTAGTTTACAGTGTGTACATCTTACACTTCTTTAAAGTGCATTTTTAAGCATTTTATTGTTTTTGCTGTTATTGCAAATAAGTTATTTTGTTAATTTCATGTTAAAACTGGTCATTGCTTATGTATAGAAATAAATTTGATTTTTATGCTGATTTTGTATCTTGTTTGACTCACTTCTTAGTTGTCAGTATTTTACTACATTCTCTGAGATTTTTCTACCAACAAAATCATGACAACTTCAAAGATAAATATAGCTTTATTTCTTCCTTACAAACTGGATGATTTTCACTTTCTAACCTAGCTTTACTACCTAGAACTGCCATTAAAATATTCGATAAGAGTAGTAGGAATGAATATTCTTGTCTCATATCTTATTATAGTATAAAAGCATTAATATTTATTTTGCTAATTATGGTTTCAGCTGTGAGTTTTTCATAGATGCTCCATACAGATTTTAAAAGTTATCTTCTGGTCACAGTAGCCTGAGGGTTTTTTTAAATCATGAAAGCGTATTTGATTTTGTTAAATTTTTTGATGTATCTATTGAGGTGATCTTATTTTTATTTTTTTAATGCGCTATATTACAATGATTGATTTTTAACTATTGCACTAACCTGGTATTTCTGGAATAAACCCCACTTATTCATCTTTATACAATATAAGACAATCAACAGAGATAAGCAATTATTGCTTTATGAAGTTTTCTTACAAATAAAATAGAAGAAAAGTGTTACAAACATACATTTATACTGTTTTCTACATTTCTCTGTGAAGTTATCTTTATTGAGGTATTCATTCTTTTTTAATGTAAATTTGTGTCTTTGTTTAGTTCCCTTTAATTTTAGCCTGAAGGACTCTCTTAGTATTTTTTTTTTTTAATAGGGATGGTCTACTAGCAAAAAATTTCATGAGTTTTTATTTATCTTTGAATGCCTTACTTTTTTATCATTTATTTAAAGAAATGTTTTGCTTAATTTTTAATTCTAGATTGAAAATATTTTTCAATAATTCAAGATCTCATTTTGCTGTCTCTTGATTTCCATGGTTTCCGAAGATAAGTCAAACCTTAATCTTACCGAGAATTCCATCTATGGGACATGACCTTTTTGTCTTGCTGCTTTCAATTTTTCTTTCTCTTTGACTTTTGTCTGCTTAACTATTATGTAACCTAAGTGTGGATCTTTTTGTGTTATATTTTTTCTTCCTGCAGTTCCTCAACATCTTGGAAAAATAGAAACATATTTTTTATTTATTAAATCATTTTCTGCCCTCTTCTCTTTCCTCTCATTCTCTAAACTCCCTTTGTTGATATCCTTGACAGTTTATTAGATTCACTGAGGCTATTTTTATTTTACCTCTTTTATTTTTTTCATTCTAATAATTAGAATAGATAACCTCTATTGACCTATCTTAAAGTTCACTGATTTTTATTTCAGATAAAATCTATTGGTTTGCTTTTATAGTAATTTTATTATATTTTTTCATTTAATTTTATTTTTTGAGACAGTCTCGCCCTGTTTCCCAGGCTGGAGTGCATTGGCACAATTTCAACTGACTGCAACCTCTGCCTTTTGGGTTCTAGCAATTCTTCTGCCTCAGCCTCCCAAGTAGCTGGGACTACAAGCATGCACCATCACACCTGGCTAATTTTTGTATTTTTAGTAGAGACGGGGTTTCATCATATTGGCTAGGCTGGTCTTGAACTCCTGACCTGGTAATATGTCTGCCTCGGCCTCCCAAAGTGCTGGTATTACAGGCATGAGCCACCACGCCCAGCCTCTGGTAATTTTTAAAAACATGTAGTTACTTTACCTGTTGACAGCTGAATGAACTTTCATTTGCTTATTGATATATATTTTGTGAGACATAATTATCATTCTTCCTTTAAATTGTTTATCTACAGTTTCTTTTAGTTATTTAAATATGCTTGTAAATCTGAATTACAATTTGTTGTCTTTAAGTCTAATATCTATTCCTACATAGGAACATTTTATGTTGACTGATTTTTTTCTCAACTTGCTATATATATGCTACTATTTTGCATTTCTCATAATATTTTTGGTTGAAAAATGAACTTTAGAGAATGTATTATAACAACTCTGGAATCAGATTTCTCTGGCTTTCAGAGAGGTTCTGTGGTTTTGCTGAATTTTATTTTGTTTCTGTTGTTTTTCTCCTATTCTTTTTTTTTTTTTTTTTTTTTTTTTTTTTTTTGAGACTGAGTCTCGCTCTGTCACCCAGGCTGGAGTACAATGGTGTGATCTCAGCTCACTGCAAGCTCCACCTCCTGGGTTCCTGCCATTCTCCTGCTTCAGTCTCCCGAGTAGCTGGGACTACAGGCGCCCACCACCACGCCTGGCTAATTTTTTGTATTTTCAGTAGAGACGGGGTTTCACCATGTTAGCCAGGATAATCTCCGTCTCCTGACCTCGTGATCTTCCCCTTCAGCCTCCCAAAGTGCTGGGATTACAGGCGTGTGCCACCGCGCCGGCCCCTTATTTGTTTTTTGACCTTCCTGGATTCTTTAGATTCTGTATTTCTTTCAGTGCTTAGTCATTGACTTCACAGATAGCTTTTTCTTTTTCTTCTTATTTTCATTTTTAATTTTGGCTTACTTAGATTAATCTCTAGGTCCTTATAATTTGGTGGTCAGCCTATGTTCATTTAGAATATTTTCTTACATACCTTACCTGTGTGTCTTCTTTCATGGACAAGTAGATTAATGTGAGAAGGCACACCTTCAACCTTCATATTGTTTACAAGACACTCTTATTTTTGTCTTCTTGCTTTCCAGGATCTCAAGGAAAGCAAGGAGTGCACAACTGTTTCCTTCTCATTTTCCCTATCTTATTGGGCATGTACACAGGTAAGTGTATGTACACAGCCTTCTAGATCTTCAGGACCATATTGAAGATTTTCAAAATTTTCTATGACCATCTAATTTTCTACATATTTCTTTTAATTTTTCTCCAGGATCTTGTGGGCCTCATCTTAAATCATCGATTTAGACAGCTGCAATATTATCAGCATGTATCTATAGACATTGGTAATATCTTAGGGATGGAGATTTTTTATTGAGCTGAACTCTGAGTGAAAAATAGCTGTAATACTACCCTCGCACAGCTGTGAGCTTTTCACAGTTACCACGCCAGGAAGCTGAACGGGGTGGGAAGACGAGAATAGGCCCAATTTAAAACACCACCAACAGCTGTCTTACCGAGGTTTAGTAGTTTCTTGTTAAAAGATAGTTTTCAATTGTTTTGTAGTTTTGTTTAATTTCCAGTTTAATTTTAGCTTTCTGTTGTTGTTTTCATGGAACATTAAATTTATCAAGGTTCTCATTCTGCCATTCCAGGAGTTACTCATTAGAAAGGTTTTGACTCTCAAACTTTTCAAGCATCTTTTGTTCTTCATAATTGGATCATTGGAAAATAACTGAAAGCTACACAGCTCCTCAAAATGGTATATTTCCTAGAGACTGGTAATGGATTCCTCTTAGAGGGCAGTTTGAGAGCTAATAGAAAACCTGCTTCTCTGCCAACTTAGTGTCTTCATTTTTCCTACCCAGTAGGTTTGGGTCTTTGCCATCGACTAATTATTACTGTGTGCCTTTATTCTTCTGTGATTTAGTCTGAGTGCCAATTGTGTTGTTTTTAGTCACTATTCTGAAAAATAATGGCTTGGATAAAGGTAGGGCAGTTTGCTTGTCTTTTGGTTTACAGACTAGCAAAACATAGAGAAACAAATCTATACCTGATAGAGAGACACAAGTATAGCTATGCACCACATAACAACATTTAATTTAATAATGAATGGCATATACAATGCTGGTCATATACGATTATTAATGGAGCTAAAACATTTCTATCACTTGGTGATGTCATAGCCATCGTAATGTCATAGCACAATGCATTTCTCATGTGTTCGTGGTGATGCTATTGGAAACAAACCTATTGCACTGCCAGTAGTCTAAAACTATAGCCCATACAATTATGTACAGTACATAATACTCGACAAAAAATAAACCATTATTATTATTCTGTTCACGTATATACTATATTATGTATTTATTTATTTACTATACTATTTATATGATTATTTTGGCATATACTCTTTCTCCTTCTACTTATATTTATAAAAAAGTTAACTGTAAAACAGACTCAGGCAGGTTCTATGGGAGTATTCCAGAAGAAGGCATTGTTACGGGAGATGACAGATCGATTTGTGTTACTGTCCCTGATGGCCTTTCAGTGGGACAAGATGTAGAGGTGTAAGGCAATAACATTGATGATCCCGATCCTGTTTAGGCCTACACTAATGTGTGTGTTTGTATTTTAGTTTTTAACAAAAAAGTTTACAAAGTAAAAGTTAAAAAAACTTAAAAAATTAAACACAGAAACAGCTTATAAAATAAGAATATAAAGAAAGGAAATATTTTGTACAACTGTACAATGTGTGTGTGTTTTAAGCTAATGTTATTGCAAAAGAGTCGAAGAATTTAAACATTTATGAATAAAAAAGTTATAGGAAGCTAAGATCAATTTATTATTGAAGAAAAACATTTTTGACAAATTTAGTGTACCCTAAGTATACAGTGTTTATGTAGTCTACAGTAGTGGACAGTAATGTCTGAGGCTTTCACGTTCACTCATCAGTCACTCACTGGCTCACTCAGAGCAACTTCCAGTCTTTCAAGCTCCATGATATATGCCTTCTACAGGTATATTATTTTAAAAAATCTTTTATAATATATTTTTCCTGTCACTTTTATATGTTTAGATACACAAATATTTAGAATTATGTCACAGTTGCCTACAGTATTCAGTACAGTAACATGCTGTACCGGTTCCTAGCTTAGGAGCAATCAACTATACCATACAGCTTAGTATAGTAGCCTATACAATGTAGGTTTGTGTAAGTATACTCTATGATGTCATATGCTGATAAAATCACTTAACAATGCATTTCTTAGAATGTATCTCTGTCACTAAGTGAGGCATGATTATATACATAATTCAGAGATCCTGAATGTTGAGACATAAAGAAGATATTACTTTCAGTCATCTCTTCTGAAAAGGGAGTAGGTGTATATGATCTCTGGGTAAAGTGAAAAATATGGTTTTTGCTGGCCAGAGGTTAGACTGTGGCAAAGATTGCTTTTCGTCAAAATTTATTATCCCTTCTCAAGTGTATGGAGCTGTCTGGTAAGTAACTTCTCAGCTGGATCAGTTTCCCCTATGCTAACCTTTCTATCCTCTTATAATCGGTGTGGCCATGTTACTTGTTATTACCAAGAGAATGGAAGCAGACATTATGTGTATTTCTTCCAGGCCAAGAGGTTATTTTTTTAAAAAAATTCCATCTTCTTCATTCTCTTTCTTACATGTTTTAAGAGGTTTCTGAAATCCTAGGTATGGTGATGATACAAAAATGGAAGAAACCTGGGTGTTTGAATCACTATGTGGAAAGGCCATGTTCATTAACATAAGTGCCCATCTTGGACTGTCTTAAGAGTGAGACAAACTTCTGTGTGTTTGAGCTACTACCTTTTGTGGCATATCTATTACAGAAATAAAGCTCCAATAATTAAACCTTACTTTACTGTACCTGACAAAACATATGAGTAAATTAAAAGATGACTTTTTAAATGGATGATAAATCAATGTTTTACAATATCCTCCCACTTCTGCATATTTATAGACCTACCAAACCTATATGTATATACTGAACACCTGATTTATATTTTATAGCCATATTTCCATACCTCAGTGTTATATAGAGTAGTAGCAAGAAATATTGGCATGACCACAATAAAGACACATTTTTCTCGTAATAGTCATATAAAGACATATATTCACTAAATAATATTGGAATTATCCAAATTATTTGTGATGATCTTGTACCTAAATTGCATAACATACAAACACATGTATGACTGTGCATGTACACACACATATGTAGACTAATAAAATAAGTAAATTGTTTTTAATATGTGTCTGTTGTAAACATAATATGTCAAGCCAAATTTAAATGATATCATCAGCAACATATCTATATGACAGTAGACAAATGAATTCTGATTTTGTTTTGATTTGATTGATAGTTATGACATATAATATTTCACTGCAAAATTTATATGTAAAATTCTTCAAACTTAAATATCAATTTTATTTTCTCAAATGTTATATAGGTAGTGAAGAGGACATGTTTATGGTTGTAAAAATGAAAATGTATTGACAACTGTGTAGCTACAATGGATAAGCTTATACTTTTAGTTATCTATTGTTTAACTAAAGAATGTTCTTCATCTTGGCGTAATCAGGAAAATTCTCAGCAGCCTCAGTGCTTAGCAAATAAAACTTATCTGATTCTATAGATGCATATAGAGCTTTCCATTCATGCACAGTAAATATTTTGAAAAAGTAGAGGAAAAAAAGATAAAATAACATTTTTATATTTATCATGTATTTAAATAAAAAAAACTGAATTGTTGTTATTTACTGTATCCCCGCAAAAATTGCTGATTATGATCACATACTTACATACTTTTATCAATATTATGACTTCAAGTTTCATCTTTAAGTTCTAGTATTTTATTTTTATATTATATATCTATTTCTCCATGTATAGTTCTTCATTTTATTTATTGTATAGAGGATAATTAGAAAACCCGTTTGTTATTAAGTCTTTTAATATTAAAAGACTAGCTGCTTCTTGTTACCACAGAAATCAGTTTTTATTTGCTATTTTTGGATTTCTTATATCGTTCTATATACATTCAAATTAACACCTTGTAAAATGTCAGAATATCTTAGGGCGTTGAATATGTGTACCATTAAGTAGGCAAGTGTTTATCAGTTCATTTCCAATCTTCACCATATCAGTGAAATTACTGTACTTTAGTCAAGGTAACCTATCATGTCCATTTTTCACATTCAGTGGACATATTAGGTCATTTCACTCAAACCATTACCAACTTTAAAAAAAAGTTCACATCTTCTTTATTGAAACAATCTCTTCATTCAGCACCTAAAATTTTGAACTCTCCTGTAGGTGCCAGAAGCTTCCAAGTTTTCCAGGGCCCTTTGACATTTTTTTCCCCCCCCCAGGACTATGGTCTTCTTATGTACCTCTTCCTCAAAGACAGTTTGTGCCTTACAGCTCTTTCAGATGTAATCTGCTGTTATCATTCTGAGCGCTGTCAGTGTGGTGATAAGGTGTCAGAAAACAGGAGTGTTCTGTAATCTTCTGATTAAATCTTGGTCTTTTAGTGGGCTTGTATCTTGGGATTGTGACTTTCATCTGTTTATTCAATTGCATAGCTTTCTTGCCTCTGCCCCCGTTTAGATCCCTGGCTACAGCCTTTCCAACCAGTCTACCTCCTTAAATCCCTGAGCCCCCTAAACCATTCGTTTAGGTGAGAAGGGAAGTAAAGTGATAGCTGAAGGGGGAAAAAATTTCCTTTCTGGGCAGGAATAAGGTTTCTGAACTGGGCAAAGTCCTTATACTTGGAATAATATAGAAGCTTCTGAGTGAATTTCACAAAGATTTCTCTTCCTCTTCTTCTGCCATAACCACAAGTGATCTTTTGAATCCTCACCCAAAAATCCTGGTGCGGAAGTGTGAAGGCTCCCTTGGGCCTGGGACCTTCAGCAGATTCTCACTGTCATACTAGTCCACGTTCAGCCTGCAGTAATTCATCAATATCACCGTTTAAGTTCCCTTCTATGGCTCCAGTGCACACTACTCCATGTAAGCAGATCATGGTTGTTTTATCTCTCTTGATGTACCTTTCTCTCTACATATTGAGATGGCAGTTCCCCTGCAACTTCAATTCTCAGATAGACCCAAGAAATGCCATTCATTTTCACGTTTGTTCAACTTCCTCTTTTCTGTAAGAATGAGAGTGAACTCTTTAAAGCTCTTCATCTGTTGCATCTAAAACCAATGGTCAGTTCTGTCTTTTTCATAGTTTGTAGAGCACATCAGTATCTCCAGCTGAGTTTTTCCCTTTATACTTTATTCTTTTCTCTTTCAACAAATGACTTAGTCTCATCTTCTAGGTATCAGCCTTAAATGTCACTACAACACCGAGGTCCCCTTGTCATTCTCTTTAAAGTAGCTTCTTCACCCTCATCTTTATCAGTGACAGCATCCTTTATAAAACTTGTCAAAATCTCAAATGATTTTCTAAAAATTATTTTCTCTCATTGAATTAAAATTGTTGAGGAAAAGAAATATGCCTACCTCTTACTCATCCTCGTGTTTTTAATGTCTAGTAAAATTTGTTACTCAATATTTTACTAATAAAAATGATTTTATTATCAATGAAAACATATTTAATAGAATATAAAACATTATTTTTAAAATATGAGATCAGTTTATTTATTCAGATATCTTTTATATGTTTTTTCCATTGAAATTATATCTATTTTCATCATTATATTCAGAAAGCATTGATGAAATACTTCAAATTAACTTACAATCTACTTAATTTTTGTCTGCAAAATAAATATTAATATCTACTGTATGGGTTGTGTAGTCTTATTTACTTACATGATTCATTTCCTGACTCTCACTTTAATTTTCACCAAATTAGATCAATATGTTATTTTTTTTTAATTCTACGCAATGTAACTTGAATAAGCAATTGTCTGAGATTTGGGATTGCCTGAATGTAAGCTCAAGCTGACATTAAATGACTTCACATCATATCATATAAAATAAACATTTTTATAAAATGATCCCTTGATTATAAAGTATGAAGCAATAGTATGTAGTAGAGTTCCCAGTCAACTCACAATGTCATGACAATTGTGCAATAAATGAATTTAGGTTTTTTTAAGCTACTGAATTTTATGGTTATTTGGTTTAACAGCATGATCTAGAATTGTCAAGTTGATACAATAGGAATTCAGATGAAAACTCATAATCTTACATTTCATATTTATGAAATGCCAGCTAACCAATTATTTAAAAACCTTTATAAATTTTGCTTGGTTGGTTGTTTTATCAGAAACCATGCTATAATCTTTAAGTCATTTTATATGTTTGAGTAACAGGGCTATAAATAATACATAATCTTATTCATAAATAATACATAATCTTAGTCTCCTGATTTAGGATTGGAATTAACATATGTTTAGGATTTATAGAAATTTCATAGGGCACTCATGGAATGTTGAAAACACATACACCTGAATGATATTAACTATATTACCTCCTATATATATTCTTTCCCACCCATTACACATATTTACTTTATATTTCTTTTAATTTTAATGAAATTCACTAGGGAGGAGTGAGCAGCTAAGTAATCTATCCCTTCTCAGGCATAAAATTAATCAGAATTCTTCTTGAGAATACAATAATGAGGGCTTTCATTTCAAATGGATGGTGATTGTCAGTCTCATTAAAAATAATCATGGAAAGTAAAATGTCCCAAATTTATATTGACTTTTACATACACATACACACACACACAGACACATACAAACATTTGCTTAAAAGAAAAAAGAGTATAAAATGTTTAGAAGCTCTTACTTAGAAACTCTTTGGTTTATTTCCATGGTATCTGAATTTTCAGATGGAAATGCAACAATGAAATGATTTGGGATCTTTGATTTGCTTGATATTAACTCAATGAATGCTGCCAAATGTTCTTTGGTAAATTATATTTTCCATTCAATGGCCTAATAATTAAACTATTTTTACCCTAGTGTTTAACATGCATTAAATTGTCTTATTAAATATATATGCTTTTTTCTATGCCTTGGTATTCTCACTGAATTACTGCAGCTATTCCTTCTCTTCTTTCTCTCTTTCTGCCTGTTTCTTTCCCTCTCTTCTTTTGTTTCCTCCTTATTTCTTTATCTCTCTTCTTATATTATCATTTTCTGTATTTGTTTTCTTTTAAATTGATTCTCTTCTTGAATACTCTGTTGAATTAAAATAATCCTAGTGGTGAAAATGTTCTGTTATCATGTTAAGGTCAGTAGCATTAGGTTTACACCAATTCTCTAAAAAATATATTTGTAATAGGCTAGAAATAGAATACAGGTTTTATACAGATTGGAAATTGCATGCAAAATTAATAACTATGAGACATAGGATTGTGACTTCAGACATGCTAGAGCACTATTGTTAAATGAGGCTGAACATGGATGTATATTATGCTTGTCTTGGGTAAAACTCCAATTATGAATCTATGTATGTGGTTAAGGGCCATCTTCATATTCTGAGTCATTGTTGAATAGTCTTCAGTGGTAACACTAACTGCTTTTGGGACAGTACCAAAATAATGTTTTAGTTTTAAATGAATTTACAACATTGCTTATATGGAAGGATTTTTAATTTTCTGTTTTAGGTCATTAAATTATTGATATTTTCCTGAAATCACTTTATTTTTATAATATACATCTCTCCCTCTCTCATACTGTGTGTATATATATGTGTGTGTGTGTGTGTGTGTGTGTGTGTGTGTGTGTCTATGTATCCAGAAGTCTAGTCACATTATGATGAAAGTCAGAATCAAATTATATGTCAATGAATGTGGGTCCTATTGCAGCAGGCCAGGTCTCACTAACACAGGCCTCCATAACAACTGTTCCAGTATTGACTTAGTGGTTAAGTTAAATATTAAAAGCCACTGACCTTATTCAAAGGCTGGGATGTAACAAAAGCCCACCAAAGGTTTTGCCTAGGTCTTTCCTGGGCCTTAAAGCGTGACAAAATAACGAAGAAATTATTAACGGGGCCCATTTAGAATTAAACAAGTTTTATTGCAGGTTTGAAGAAATTCCCTAGGCCTCCACAAACAAGTTTACACCTGGACCCATGTAGATTAAGTAAATTTACTGAGGCTCCAGAGGAAGGTCTTCAAGACTCAGACCTTAGTTATAGATTAAAAGAAGTTAATCACTTATGTCTTTAGATGAATGTACATTTACACATAGACATATTGCTTAGAAGGTATATTGGCTCCAGAAAATTTTGCAATTTTGAGTTGGTATGGCGATAATTTTCAGGCCTTTTCCCTGTAACCAGTTGCAGAAATAAAGACTCTCTTCCTCCTTAGTTCATGTGCATCTCGTTATTTTCCCATGAGAAATAGCAGCCCAACCCTCAGTTTTGTTTGGGAACACTATGGTACTTATAAAACAGTCTCTCTGTAATAGGCTGTAGGTGATAGGCAGTCAAACACTATAATCATGATTTTTGCTAGCCAACTAGCAAAGAAAGCCCCAGATGCATTTAAATACAGATTTCAGCTCGGTATGATATACCAATTGAAAGCTCTCTTTTTTATTAGCTTATCTATTAAAATAACTTACTCTGCCTGTCTAAAAGCATACAGTACCTTCAACGGTACAAAAACAGGTTATAATCCCATTAACAGAACATTTAGGCATTTCAAGATCTTTCTCTTGCTAAATGAACTCTGCTATTTGTCCGTTCTGTTAAGGAATACAGTACTACAAAGAGATGTTTATTTTTAAAAAATAGGAAAAAAATTCTTAATTATTCATTTTTTTGAATCCTAAACCAAAATAGAAATATTTTCCTTCTCAATGAAAGGACCACTGAATGCAACCATTTCTGCCATAAAAGTAATGGAATTTCCCCTCATTACTCATCCACCACCATAGCGGACCCTCTAAGAATTGTGTATAAGGTCACTTAATATGAAAATTTTGAATTCTTTGTTTAGACATGGAGAAAGGGAGAGACTATCTCTCACATCACTAGAATGATTATCCACATAAAGAGAATGAAGAAGACTTCTACAATGATGGTGGAGACAAATGAAAATTGGTAAAAAAAAAAAAAAAAAAAAAAAAAAAAAAATCTTTATATATATTCTAGATACTATGTATCCATAGAAATAAATATACCAAAGACACTTTGAAAAATCTCTCTTGAAGGTCCAAATGCTTCTTAGCCACTTGCCATGTGATAATCCAAATTTTTTCTTAAACAGTTGGCTTAATAATAAAATACTGATGCTTCTGTAGCATGGTACTGCAAGGACTGGCCTTTGCCCTCTTATAATATAATTTTATAAGTTACAATGAGGGGAGAAAACAAACATAAAACTTTTCAAAAAATTTTGTCAGCAACCAGAGGAGCACCAACCATGAGAGTCAAATGAGAAAGGAAGATTGTAATTCCATATATAACTCATCATTCTTTGTTATCTTGGTTATAGGAGTTCATGTTGCCTTTCCCTGGAGAAGCAGAGAACAAGTAAATCAAGTATATGGGAGGGGAAAGAGTAAAGACAGAACTGGGACTCGTTTCTCTCTTACTGAGAGGGTGTCCCATGGAAAGAACACCTCTTACCAGCCTCCTTATAAACATTCTGATGATACTTACTGATTGATTTAATGGAGTCCCTATCTAAGAAATGCCTTTTAAGTGTCAAAGTCTGAGATACTTATTTAGACCAAAGGGAACTTAGGACAATTAAATGTGAAGCATATATCTGACATGGATTCTTTTGCTATTATAGACATTATTATGATATCTGTCAACATTTGAACAACAGATCTAATCTCAGGATTAGATAAAATAATTTTCTTTTTATTTCAGATTTTAAAACAATATTAAAATGTATTTTTAACAATTTATAACAGATGTGCCTCAATTATTATAAATAAAATTTGAATTTATGAACTTACAGAGAATAGAATAGCTGGTAGCAAAGGGGAAGTTAATTACATCAGGATTTTTTCCTACTTACCGGAGAATATAAAACTACAGGGCAATCAGCCTGAAACAGATTCCCTTAACAAACAGGTTCCCTTAAGAACAGTAAATCTGCACATGTTATTCAGAAATTTCCTATTAATTAAAAACATGAGTAGAGCTAAAGAAGGGGGACATTTAGAAGCTGTAACTCACAGATGCAAGTTTTTCCATAAAGTAATACTCTATCTGTGCCTAACTTTTGTCTTTATCGTTTAATCATTAATAAACTTAGTATTTGGTGAGATAGATAGATAGACACAGTGGCCTCCAACAAATAGGAGTTAATCATTTTATTTTGTTCCCATATCAGAGATGTATATGTTTTTATTAATGGTGATGTGAAGAGAAATTTATGAGAAAGAAAACTAATATTAATTAAGACATACGGAAGACTTTTCATATAATTTAGCTCTTTTACTTTTTATTATAACTTATCTATCCCCTTCTAATAGGTGGAGAGAGACTCCAAGATATTTACTAACTTTATCAAGACTTCTTTAATGTCACAAATCTATGAATTGAGGATTTGTATTTGTTTTAGTTTCCAAAGTTATGTTATTGACATGTCACTACATTTTTTGGAAGAGTAAGTCCCGAGAGGAGTCTTGAATAGCATTATTTTTTTCATTCTCATATTTACACAAGCTCGTGCTCTTTTCTTGGTCTTGCAAATGCTCTTTCATTCTTTATTATTACATTGGTTGTTTAATGTTGACTTTAATAAAGTAATCCTTTGAGTGAACACATTTACACAAGCTCTTGCTCTTTTTTTGGTCTTGCAAATGCTCTTTCATTCTTTCCTTTATTATTATATTGGTTGTTTAATGTTGACTTTAATAAAGTAATCCTTTGAGTGAATAAATAAAAATAACTTTTGATGTAGTATACAAGATTATGTCCGGATTATAACTAGGGGGTCCTATAATAATTTTTTTTTATTTACCCAAGCCATATCTTTAAAATTTAAAATGAGGAAATGACATTGTGTTGACAATCTGCGTTTAAATTAAATATGTCAGAATAAAATCTAAATACCGTCAAAAATCCTTATACTTTTATATTTGTACTAATGTTCTTCATAGAAACAAAGCCAAGAGTTATCCCATAGGGCATTCAATAATCAGCATTAGCAGTATCTGATCTTTCTTTCACAGTCTAATAAAAGACACTAAGTAATTAACCTACAGCTTTGGGTGGAGAAGGAAGTGTGTGTGTGTGTGTGTGTGTGTATGTATATGTCTTTGGTGTGTGTGTGTGATGTATTTTTTTTATTATGGGAATTGACTCACATGATTACAGAGCCCAAGAAGTCCCATGATCTTCTGTGTGCAAGACGAAGAACCAGGAAAGTGGTATAATTTACTGTGAGTCTGCATGCCTTACAATAGGAGTGCTAATGTCCAAGGGTATGAGAAGATAGATGCCTCAGTTCAAAGAGAGTGGATTTACCCTTCCTCTGCCTTTTTGTTCTATTCATGTTCTTAACAGATTGAATGATGCCCATGCATGATAGTGAGGTACATTTTTTGCCCTCCGTCTACTGACTCAAATTCTAACCCCTTCCACAAACACCCTCACAGACACAGAGAGAAATAATGTTTTACCAGCTATCTGGACATCTGATATGGTTTGACTCTGTGTCCCCACCCAAATCTCATGTTGAATTGTACTTCCCACCTGCTGAAGAAGGGTCCTGGTGGGAGGTGGTTGGATCATAGGGAGAGGATTTACTCCATGCTGTTCTCATGATAGTGAGTGAGATCCCAAAAGATCTGACAGTTTAAAAGTGTGGGACCTCCTCAAGCCTGGGCAACATAGTGAAACCATGTCTGTACTAAGAATACAAAACTTAGCTGGGCGTGGTGGTGCATGCCTTTAATCTCAGATATTCAGAAGGCTCAGGTGGGAGAATCACCTGAGACTAGGAAGTCAAAGCTGCAGTGAGTTGAGATTGCATCACTGCACTTTAGCCTGGTGAAGAGAGTCAGGCCCTGTCTCAGGAAAAAAAAAAAAAAAAAAAAAAAAAAAAAAAAAAAAAAAAAGGTGGCACTCCCCAACTCCTTTCTCTCTGTCTCTCTCCTGATCCACTGTGGTGGTATGACAGGCTTCCTTCCTCTTCACCTTTGGCCATAACTGTGAGTTCCTAAGCCCTTCCAGTCATGCTTCCTGTTAAGTTTGTGGAAGAGTAAGTCAAATCTCTTCTTCATAAATTACCCAGTCTCAGGTATTTCTTTATAGCAGTGTGAAAACAGACTAATACAGGAAATTGGTACCAGGAGAGTGGGGCATTGCTCTAAAGATACCTGAAAATGTGCAAGCAACTTTGGAACCGGGTAACAGGCAGAGGTTAGAACAGTGTGGAGGACTTAGAGGAAGACAGGAAGATAAAAGAAGGTTTGGAATTTCCTAGATACTTCTTAATGATTTTGACCAAAGTGCTGATAATGATATAGACAATGAAATCCAGGGTTGTGTGGTCTCAGATGGAGATGAGGAACTTATTGGGAACCAGGGCAAAGGTCACCATTGTGATGCTTTAGCAGAGACTTGCAAAATTGAGCCTGCTCTAGGGATCTGTGGAACTTTAAACTTGAGAGAGATGATTGAGGATATTGGGCAGAAGAAATTTTTATACAGCAAAGCATTCAAGAAGTGATCTGATTGTTCCTAACAGCATACAGTCATATGCATTCACAAAGACATGGTCTGAAATTGGAATTTATGTTTAAAAGAGAAGAAGAACATAAAAGTTTGGAAAATTTGCAGCCTGACCATAGTACAAAAAAAAAGAGTATAGCACAACAGAAAAATAAACAATAAACATTTTTTTTAGGGAAATGTTTAAGCCAGCTGCAGAAATTTGCATAAATTAAGAGGAGCTAAATGTTAATACCCAAGACAATGGAGAAAATGTCTCCACGGCATGTCAGGGAGACCTTTGTGACAGCCACTCTCATCACAGGCCTGGAAGGCTAGAAGGAATAAATGGTATCGTGGTCTAGGCCCAGGTCCCCAGTGCTCTATGCAACCTTGGGACATGGTGCCCTATGTCCCAGCTGCTCCCACTCCAGACATGGCTAAATAGGACCAAGGTACACCTTGGGGTGTTGATTTAGAGTGTGCATACCCCAATCCTTAGTGGCTTCTATGTGGTGTTGGGCCTGCAGGTATACAGAAGACAAGAGTTTGGAAACCTCTGCCTAGATCTCCATCTGCCTGAATGTCCAGGTAGCAGTCTGCTATAGGGACAGAGTCCTCATGGAAAACCTCCACAAGGGCAGTGTAAACGGGAAAACTGAAATTGGATCCTCCTCCTCACAGGGTCTCCACTAGGGTGCTGCCTAGTGGAGCTGTGAGACGAAGGCCACCGTCCTCCAGACCCCAGAATGGTAGATTCACCAACAGCTTGCACTATGTTCCTGGAAAAGCCACAGGCACTCAATCCCAGCCTGTGAAAGCAGTATGGGGGCTGTACCCTGTAGACCCCCAAGGATAAAGCTGTCTATGGCCTTGGGAATCCACCCCTTGCATCAGCAAGTCCTGGATATACAATATGAGTCAAGGGACATTAATTTGGAACTTTAAGATTTAATTAATGCTCTACTGGGTTTTGGTCTTGCATGGGGTCTGTAATTCCTTTGTTTTGACTAATTTCTCCCTTTTGGAATGAGAGTATTTATCCACTGCCTATACTCCCATTGTATCTTGGAAGTAACTAACTTGCTTTTGATTTTTCAGGCTCATAGTTGGAAGCAACTCACCTTATCTCAGCTGAGATTTTGGACTTGGAATTTTAGCGATTCTGGAATAAGTTAAGACTTTAGGATATTGTTGGGAAGACATGATTATGTTTGACATGTGAGAAAGATATGAGATTTGGGAGGGGCTGGGGTAGAATGATATGGTTTGCCTCTGTGTCCCTATCCATAACTTATGCTGAATCGTAATCCCAATGTGTTGAAGAAGGGGACTAGTGGGAGGTGATTGGATCATGTAGGTGGGTTCACCCCATCCTGTTCTCATGATAGTGAATTAGTTCTTATGAGATTTGATGGTTAAAATGTATGGCACTTCCCCTCCCTCATTCTCTCTTTTTCTCCGCCATAGTAAAACATGCTTGCTTCCCCTTCACCTTCTTCCATGATGGTAAATTCCCTGAGACCTCCCAGTGATGCTTCCTGTTAGCCTGTGGAATGGTGAGTAAAATAAACCTCTTTTATTTATAAATTGCCCAGTCTCAGGTAGTTCTTTATGGCAGTGTGAAAATGAACTAATCCAACATCCCTGAGCTCAACCACATTAACATGTAAAATTAACCATGTCAATATTATAAAAACCATTTTAGTAATAAAAGCTTATGAAAATATAATACCAGAATAAAGATACCAGTTAAATTGAATATACTTTATGAAAACCTCAATGTTGTTTTCCAGTTTCCATAATTATACTACTGGGAACTTCCTAAGAGAACTACTTTATAAACCCATATTTGAGAATCTTACCTAGTGGACCAAAGAGTTAAGTTCCTTTAACTCACAGAATCCCAGAAAATTATCAAGTGATAATATTGGTTTTATAACTATGTCAACTAATGTCAGTGAATATGTTGCTGACAATATTGAGAGTTATATCATCAAGCAAAACTTGGTAATCAGTTTCCAAGGTAATGTAAAGTTCAACATCTTACATTAATCTAATTGAGAGAGGGTCCAAGTGCTCAATCAAATGTCCAGTACAAAAATTTTTGCAAAATAGTGATTTGTACTACAGTATTCTAATTTTTAAAATATATATTGGTATTTCAGCATAATATTTTATATAGTTTGTTAACATTAAAATTTGTAGAAATGAAGAGTACATTTATACAATGTAATTATTTATAATTTGAAGTCACTAAGCAAAAATACAGTTACTGAATGAGATACCTTAGTAGGTAGTACAATCAAAGATAAATAACGAAGTGTCACATGGCATGACATTTTTACTAGACCAAATAAAATAGAAATAGAAAAAAAGTGGGTGATTTTATAAAAAGCTTTTATTTTAGATTAAGAGGTACATGTGCAGTTTGGTTATATACATAAATACGTGTTATGGGGGTTTGTTGTACGGGTTATTTTGTCACCCAGGTACTAAGCCCAGTAAAAAATAGTTAATTATTTTTCTGATCTTCGCCCTCCTCCCACCCTTCACCCTCAAGTAGGCCCCAGTATCTCTTCCCCTCTTTGTGTTCATGTGTCCTCATCATTTAGCTCCCACTTATAAGTGAGAACTTACAACATTTGGTTTAATGTCACTGCATTACTTTGCTAAGGAAAATGACCTCCAGCTCTAAGTGTATTCTCACAAAATGCATGACCTTGCTCTTTTTATGGCTGCATAGTATTCAATGGAGTATATGTACCACATTTTTAAAAATCCCATCTGCCATTGATGGGCACTCAGGTTGATTCCATGTCTTTGCTATTGTGAATAGTGCTGCAATGAACATGTATGGTAGAATAGTTTATATTCCTTTGAGTATATATCCAGTAATGGGATTGCTGGGTCGAATGCTAGTTCTGTGTAAGGTTCTTTGAAGAATCAACACACTGCTTTCCACAATAGTTGAACTAATGTGCACTCTAACCAGCAGTATATAAGTGTTTTCTTTACTCTTCAATATCACCAGCATCAGTTATTTTTTGATGTTTTAATAAGAGCAAGAGCAAACCAACCCCAAAGCTAGCAGAAGACAATGACCAAAATCAGTGTTGAACTAAAGGAGATTGAGACATGAAAAAACATTCAAATGATTAACAATGCCAGAGCTGTTTTTTTTTTTTTAAATAAATAAGATAGAGAGACTGCTAGCTAGACTAATGAAAAAGAAAAGAGAGAAGGTCTAAATGAACACAATTAGAAATGACAAAGGGGTATGTTACCACTGACCCCACAGAAATATAAACAACCATCAGAGACTATTATGAATACCTCTACGCATGCAAACTAGAAAACCTAGAAGAGACTGATAAATTCCTGGAAACATACACCCTCCCAAGACTGGACCAGAGAAAAGTGATTCACTGCAGCAAACCAATAAAAACTCTGAAATTGAATCAGCAGTAAATAGCCTGCCAACCAAATAAAGCCCAGGACCAGAGGATACACAACCAAATTCTACCAGATGTACAAAGAAGAGCTGGTAACACTGCTACTGAAATTATTCCAAAAAATTGAGGAGGGACTCATCCCCAACTCATTCTATGAGGCCAGCATCATCCTAATACCAAAACTCAGCAGAGACGCAACAACAACAGAAAACACTGCAGGCCAATATCCATGATTAACATTGATACAAAAATCCTCAACAAAATGTTTGCAAACTGAATCCAGCAACAGATCAAAAAGCTAATCAAACATAATCAAGCACACTTTATCTCTGGGATGCCAGGTTACTTCAACATATACAAATTAATAAATGTGATTCATCACATAAACAGAACTAAAAACAAAAAAACATATGATTATCTCATTAGATGTAGAAAAGTCTTTTGATAAAATTCAACATCCTTTCATGTTTAAAACTCCCAATAACCTAGTTATTGAAGGAACATACTTCAAAATAATAAGAGCCATCCATGATAAACCCATAGCCAACATCATACTGAATGGGCAAAACTGAAAGTATTCCCCTTTAAAACTGGCACAAGACAAGGATGCCCTCTCTCACCACTCCTATTCAACATAGTATTGAGAGTTCTGGCCAGAGCATTCAGGCAAGAGAAACAAATAAAGGGCATCCAAATAGGCAGAGAGGAAGTCAAACTATTCTCATTAGCAGGCAATATGATTCTATATTTAGAAAACCCCATGTCTCAGCCCCAAAACTCCTTCAACTGATAAACAACTTCAGCAAAGTTTTAGGATATACAATCAATGTATGAAATATCCTAGCATTCCTATATACCCACAACAGTCAAGCCAAGAAACAAATCAGGAACAAAAGCCCATTCACAAATGCCACAAAATGAAATACCTAAGAACACAGCTAACCAGGGAGGAGAAAGATATCTACAATGAGAATTACAAACCGCTGCTCAAAGGAATCAGAGAAGACACAAACAAATGAAAAAAAACAAAAAACATTTCATGCTCATGGAGAGTAAAAATCAGTATCATTAAAATGACCATACTTCCCAAAGCAATTCACAGAGTCAATGCTACTCCTATCAAACTACCAATGACATTTTTCACAAAACTAGAAAAGGACTATTTTAAAATTCATATGGAACTGAAAAAGATCCTAAATAGCCAGGACACTTCTAAGTAAAAAGAACAAAGCTGAAGGCATCACACTACCTGACTACAAAATATACTACAGGGCTACAGTAACCAAAAGAGCATGGTGCTGGTACAAAAACAGATACATAGATCAATAGGACAGAATAGACAGCCCAGAAGTAAGGCCACACACCTACAATTATCTGATCTTTGACAAAGCTGACAATAAAGCAATGGAGAAAGGACTCCCTATTCAATACATGGTACTGGGATAACTAGCTAGCCATATGGAGAGGATTGAAACTGGACTTATTCCTTACACCTTACTCAAAAATCAATGCAAGATAAATGCTTACATGTAAAACCCAAAACTATAAAAATCCTGGAAGACAACCTAGGCAATACCACTCTGGACACAGGAACTGGCAAAGATTTCATGACAAAGATGCCAAAAGCAATTTCAACAAGCAAAAATTGACAAATGAGATCTAATTAAATTTAAGAGCTTCTTCACAGCAAAAGAAATTATCAACAGAGTAAAAAGACAAGCTATAGAATGGGAGAAAATATTTTCAAACTATGTATGTGACAAAGGTCTAATATCCAGCATCTATAAGTAACTTAAAGATATTTACAAGAAAAATTGTAGCAATACCATTACAAAGCATGCAAACACATGAAGAGACACCATTCAAAAGAAGATATACATGTGACCATCAAGCATATGAAGAAAAGCTCAATATCATTGACCATTAGAGAAATGCAAATCAAAACCACAATAAGACATCTTCTCACACCTATCAGTATAGGTGCTTTTTTAGGATGTTTAAAATTATCAGTCTTATTAAAAAAAAAAGTTTCTAGTTAGAAAAACTCTAGTTTGTTCTGCATAAAATCTGGATCCCCAGTTATTCTCAGTAAGTGTACTCAATACAATTTCCAGCCCCTTGAAAATGATGAGTAAATAAAGTGAGCTCACATGCTAATTTCAAAGAGTATTTCTATTTCTTTTTCAGTTTCAGAGAAGCTTTAGAGGTCTGAAAAAAATCAAATATTTAAAAAAGAGCTTCAAAAAGTACATTTTAGAAAACGTTTGTGACCCCTGAAATGACTTACTTTTTCCTATCTCAATGAAGGTGAAAGTCTACAGAAGTAAACTTTCATTCCCACATTCTGCATACGTTTCAATTTCCACCATGCTTTTGAAAAAGTTGACAAAACAAATTATTAAGTGCAGGTATCACAAGTTATCATAAACTACAGAACATCTAAAATGTATATTTTCTCATATAAGAAGCATAAGGATAAGTATGTTGACTGCAGAATTTGTAACTATTTGATGCTGTTTCTTACAAATATCATACTTGTGATCAGTGAGACTATTACCCCCCCCCCCCCCCCCCCCCCCCCCCCCCCCCCCCCCCCCCCCCCCCCCCCCCCCCCCCCCCCCCCCCCCCCCCCCCCCCCCCCCCCCCCCCCCCCCCCCCCCCCCCCCCCCCCCCCCAGTGTTAGATCAAATAAGACATAATATAGCAGAGTGAACTCAGGGACAGTAAAAGCATTCAAAAGCAATTCATTCAAGTTTGTGGCATATTGCAAAACTTTTAGAAATACAGCTTGTATTCTCTAATCACATATTTCTGTCTTACCCTGCTTCACATTGTTATTGGCCAACACAATTATAAGATTGTACTGATTCATTCTCTTCATCCGTTATGCTATTTGTTATAGTTAGTATTGCTAAACACTTTTTAAATGAATTATCTCCTGTATTCCCATTATGCCACATCTTGTTTTTTTTCTTTTTTCTGACTATACCAAATAAAAAATAAATTCAGAGAAAAGGTGGATTTTATAATTATATGTTATTTTCAAGAAATGGAATGACCTTGAGCTGATGTTCCATATTCTTTCTTACCCTTATGGTGTCAGAATATGCTTTATTCATCTCTCTCAACTGGGGCATACATTTGAATGCTCAATCCCAGTCCCACCTCTGGTGTGTCTCTGCATGAGATTGAATTTAGAAGTCTTCAGTGAGTCATTGCTCCTTACCTGAGGTCTCTTTTGTAGTCTGGGTGAACAAGTCAGCTTTAATCTAGAGATGTAACTTTGTTTAAATAGCTGAATATCCTCTGACTTTTTTTTTTTTTTTTTTTTTTGTCTGAATACTGATAGCTTACATTTTTTAGTATGTACAATTGTGTTCTTAAAATACTTTCAGGCGGGGCTCTGTGGCTCACACCTGTAATCCCAGCACTTTGGGAGGCAGAGGCGGGTGGATCACTTGAGGTCAGGAGTTCAAGACCAGCCTGACCAACATGGTGAAACCCCGTCTCTACTGAAAATACAAAAGTTAGCTGGGCATAGTGATGCGAGCTTGTAATCCCAGCTACTCAGGAGGCTGAGGCAGGAGAATCGCTTGAACCTGGGAGGCAGAAGTTGCAGTGAGCCAAGATCATGCCACTGCACTCCAACCTGGGCGACAGAGCGAGACTCCATCTCAAATAAATAAATAAATAAATAAATAAATAAATAAATAAATAAGTAAAAAAATAAAATAAATAAATAAATAAAATTTTCAAATTCCCAACCTTCCTCACCTGGAAACACTTTATCATTGTTCCAACCATTTTGTTGTTGTTGCTACTGCTTAAAAATGTTACTTGATGCTGACTACCTGTGTGAATTTTAGTGAACAAAGCTGCTTCTTGAATCTTGGGGAGAGTCTTTCTATTTCTTAACAGAACAGTCTAGTATCTCTCTTCATCATCCTCTTCTCAGAGCAACTGGTAATTTGGTCAAGATACATTTAAAGCCCACTATTGTAACTGCCCCTTCTCCATAACTGCTAAATTGCGTTAACTCCCAGAGACTCATCTGGCAAATTCACACATTACCTGATCCTTCCACTTATTTATATTGTATTAATCAGTTTTAAATGTTTCTGCATTTGAAATGTACTGATTTAAATTTTTAAAAAGTCAATTGGCTTTTGGTTTTAGTTCTGAGTAAAAACAGCATTTTACTAATAAACCAAACAACTGTTCCCTTTAAACTTTAATATTCCTTCAAAATACAAACACTAACCTATATATTGAGATTGAGAAAATATATTATAAATTTAGGTCTTCAGGCCAGATTCTTTCTAATGCTCTTGAATAAATAAACAAACCACTGTTAATTCTATTATCATCTTATTATTCTCTGGTGTACCAGAATAAACTACTTGCTAATATTTTATTTGCTGAAATAAAGTCAAATATAGCACATGTTACATCTATATGTACTTTTTCATCATCATCACTAATTGTTGGAGCCTAGTCAGGTTCAGAAAAATCAAAAGATAGGCTATATTATATTTAGATAAGGATTTGCAGCTACTACACAGATGCATTGTTGTTTTTTGTTTGTTTGTTTGTTTTTGTTTTTTGTTTTTTGTTTTTTTTGCACTTGAATACTAACTGTCCATGTCCTAATTTGCTGTTGTGTGGTTGGTTTTGTTTTGAAGACCGGGTCTGGTTCTGTTGCTCAGGCTGCTTGAGTGCAGTGATGTGAATATCTCACCATAGCCCTGAACTCCTGGGCTCTAGCAATGCTCTTACCTCAGCCTCATGAGTAATTGGGACTATAGGTGTGCACCCCTTTGCCCAGTCAATATTTTTATGTTTTATAGAGTTGGGATTTCACTATGTTGTCCAGGCTGGTCTCAGATCCTTCACTCAAGTGGTTCTCCTGCCTCAGTCTCCCAAAGTTCTTGGATTACTGGCATGAGCCAGCACACCCAGAAATATTCTAACTTAAAAAAAATAAGAAGTTCTCTGTCTTACATGCCGGTCACAAGTTCAATCATACCTCTGTTTCAACCCATAATACTATAATCAGAAGTAATACTATGACTGTCTTTGTGCTTAGAAATACTCTTGTTTAAATTCTGGTATTTTTATCACAACCTTTCATTTCTGTAAGGAGTTATACATATTTTTGATACCTCATGAAGTAACATTTTGGTAAAATATAATTATAATCACAGGAATAATACTTCATGTAGGTAAACTTTCTATTCCTCTTTCAATGGGAGATGATTTCATTTGAGAGATTAATCTATGGCTTTCAGAGGATACTTTTGGGAAAGATAAAACCAATTGATAAGAGAAAGCCAAAAATATCGATATCTCTTTATTTTCAACCTTTAAAAAATGAATTAAGTGTGAGACAGCTTTTGTGATCTGCAAGAGTTACCATTTCCAAATATCAAGAGTTTTATTTTGAAACCATTTATTACATTATCTTGTGATATGATAACATTACACTTAATCATATTCTCCTCAAACTATTTTAAAAATGTGTTTGTTTATTAAATAAATAACTATTGAAATATCTGCCATTTGCTGAGATCACTATACTTTTGGAATACATTGTATAACAAATATCAAAAATAACCTCCAAATTATATGCATAGACATAGATGAAACTTTTATTTTGAAATAAAGTCATAAAAATAAAAATCATAAATTTAGATAAATCTTTCAAATTATAAAGGAAATAAATGAGCAAAGACAGGGAATCATGGCAGAAAACAGCCATTTCCAATATAATGCTTACAAGTTATTCTCATACTAATAGAGAGGAAGAGATAGACATAAAGGAAGGGAAATAAAGAACTAGAAAATAGGAATTGCATTTAGTGAATCTATGAATCTGGGATAAAATTGTTCCGATGATAAGCACATGTCTCAGTATGGAAAGAATAGAAAAAGAATTCCTTGAGATAAGTCAGAATGGATATAATATTATGTTATGAACAGTAAGTCATAGATAGCAAATATGTTAAAAATTTTGGATTGTATTCTTTTAGGCTGGGCCATATGAAACTGCTAATATTTGAATATTTAAAAATATAAAATGGTAATTTCCATTCAGGAAGTTGTTTCAGAAGCCTATGTGAAAAACAATGGTGTACTATATCAAAGTGAGATGGAAAGAAATAGCAGATATATGTAAGTACCTACTGTTCTTGAAACAGTGTGATGGATACAAGGGAAACACAGATGAGTAAATAATTTTTCTGCTATCCATAACACATGTTAGGATAGTTACTTCAGTTATTTTAAACCAAGATGTATGTCAGACTTTTCTGATAATTTAAAAATATAAATACACTTACCATATCCTGGATCCACTGATTCCATTTCTGTGGATAGGCCTAGAAGTGTGTGCAAATGTGCACGTGTGTGCTTCAAATCATCTAATTCATTCTGATGTGCAGCTCTGGTTAAAGGCCTTGAAATAGGTAGAAAAACATACAGTTGCATGGATAATCACCACTCACTGTGACAAATGTGATGGCATAAGGAAACACAGAACTGAGGAAACTCACAAATGAATTAACTAATTGAATAACTCATAATTTACTAAGTATTTTTTCAATTTTTTAGCTCTATTCAATGTTCCCAAAGTACACTTATCTAGATAGTCATAAACAACTCATGAAAATAGTGACAAATTAAGTGTGTTTCTTTAATATTTAGTCTTTTAAAATCATTTATGTTAGAATTTAGGCAACGTCAAAATATTTTATTTGGACATGGCCATGATATTAAAATCATATAATATGCTTTAGCACTTTATATGTGATGCAGAATTTGCAAAGAATTTGAACAATTTTCCTATTGAGTTCTGGTATCAGTCAGGATGAGAAATTAATATTGTACTGATTTAGTAACTTATTCTATTAATATTTTCCTAACAAGAATTAGATAACCATTTTTTTCTTTAAGGTTAGCATGAAGTTTTTAATTAAAAATAAATATGAGTATAATATGTATCTTGTAATTGTTATAGTATCTATCTTATTCACCTAACTCTAAAAAATGGCATTTTAATATTCCAATGTAGTGACATGCTGGAGCATCTTATTCTGACTCACAACAGGCAACTGTTCATTTATTTTTCCAATTCCATGTTCAGTGATATCAAATTGGTATTGGAAAACAACTATTTGTTGGTTTCTTGAGTTTCTGTATTTTGTGAAGGGTGGTAATGATGACCTTTGCAATGACAAATTTTTTAAGGATGTTTGTATAGTAAACAAATTTGAAAAAAAAGGCAACAAACAAATTTGAGTAAAAACCAGACTTGTTTATTGTCCAGAATAGTACAGATGTTGTCTCCCTTTTGGAAAATGTAGTTTTGCCAATAACTTATTATGAAAAATTCAGGTACCCTAAACTCAAGGTTCTTTTCTCATAACACACATGCAGGTGTTACTTAGATCTTTATCTCACCCTATGGAATTTGGGGTTAGGGAAATGGTACAAATTCTGATACTCTGCCATCTGCTATTACTATGAATAATAAGTTGCCCTTTGTCTCTGATTCAGGGTCTCATATCTTCTGCCAGCAACCATGAAACTATGACATGCTAACATATTTGCCTGCAAGTAGGTTAAAATCTCATACCTTTCATATTTCTTGAAATATAGCAGACTGAAATAGTCCAAGGTTGAAAGTACTCATGCTACAAAAATCATTAAATGCTACAAGCAGCCTTTGTTTCTGTTTGGTTTTTGTTTTTGTAGAATTGGTTGTTAAACCTTTGCCAGCACACCAGAATTTGATTTTATATTGTTTCCTACATGATTAAAGATACTGTCTGCAGTGCATTCTGAACAGCACACTGCTGCCTTCCAAACCATTAAACTAGAAACACCGCAAGTTATTGACACATCATGTCATCATTTAATGTGTTTTATTATACACAGACAGGATTTGTATTTACATAGGCTGAATTGTCAAACTGGTTTGCGACTTTAAAAAGCTACCTGAGTATGACATTTTATCAAACAGTTACCTTTTCAATTTATGACATATGAAGGATTATCCCAAGGTCACCAATTTATTTTGGAGATTTATTTCAATAATATATAGTTTAGGGTATACAAAGCATGTCATGTATTAAAGGGCACTCTTTAGATAACCATTTATACTCCAATTTTTGTGGCTGTTGCTAACTATTTTGATAACAGAGACTGAGTATGATGGAAGGATGGAATACACTTAGACCTCAGCAATACGCTGTCAGGTTCACATGTGCCAGCACACTTGCCCTTTCACCCAAAGAGAATATTTTTGTCATTGAGAATTACAAATGAAAAGGAGAATATACTCTTTGTAATTATCAGATCTTAGAGACAGAATGTCAAGAGCATGAAAAAGAAGCCACAAGGCTTCAGAATTCAACAAAAAATAGACTTCTAGCTTTGGCTTTGTTTGAAGACTTTGAAAAATATTAATAGAAGGACCAAGTGCCTACCTTAGTATCATTTCTGACATCCTGAAACTTGTGTTTAATCAACAACAGGGTGATAATACAAGTTCTAAAAAAAATAAAAATGGAGGCCACACTTTAGGCCAATCGCCTATAACCACAAAACCAACAATTAAGTCATTCTGGTTTCCCTAAAACACTAGCTCTTATGATAAACAAAATACAAAACATAAGCTTTAGGTAGGTCAGTGTAATTCAGTGAAAATAAAGCAATAAGCTATAGACAAACTAGTTTAAACATCTCCACTTGCTCCCAAAAGAATGTTTATATATAACAGTCAGTTGCAAAACAAGGCAAAATACTTCTTCTTTTTTGCTTTATAAACTATGTTATTATTGCTATAAGTGGTGCTTCTTACCATTTTCACTTTATGGTTCCTTGGTTAGCAAACTGTTCTTTTATATGCACAATAAACTTAAAAATTTTTCTAATTTGATCTAGTTTTATTTTTGACAGGAGTTATTATGAGACTTAAAGTAAAACAATGTTCACAGTAAAAGCAGGGGTTTCATTGAGATTTATTCTTAATATCTGAATATTCAACTTCAAATATGTAACTGGAAGTTAAAATCTGTAAAAACTTACTGTTAAAATTCTATTTTATATTACACATATTAAGTTATCATTTGAACTATACACATAAAAGGCAGCAATGACTAATAATGATTCTGAATGTTGGTGTAGTATACAATATTTAATAAATAAAAAAATTCTCTCTTGTAAAAAAAGAAAAAATGCCAAGAGAATAAAAAGATGAACCACAGACCATGAAAAAGTCTTTACAAAACACTCATCTGATAAAAACTAATATGCAAAATATACCATGACCCCTTAAAAATCAATAACAATTGTAGCTATATTGGAAGAATAAGTTCTAATGTTCTATAGCGCTGTAGGATAACTACAGTTAACAATAATATATTAAATAGTTTCAAATAGCTAAAAGGAGGGTATTGAACATTCTCCATACAAAGAAATGATTAATGTTTGAGAAAATGGATATGCTAATTACCCTAGGGTCAGCACATAAAAAGTCACTTTTTCCTCCTAGTCCTCCAGGTCTGTGATGGGAGGTGTTGCCTTGAGCAGACCTCTGACATACCCTGGAGATATTTTCCCCATTGTATTGGAGATTAACATTTGGCTCCTCGTTACTTATGCAAATTTTTTGCTGCTGGCTTGGATTTCTCCTCGGAAAATAAGATTTTTTCTTCTGTCATATTATCAGGCTTGCAAAGTTTCCAAACTTTTACTGTCTGCTTCTCTTATAAAACTGAATGCCTTGGCTGAAGTGGGTGAATCACCAGGTCAGGAGATTGAGACAATCCTGGATAACATGGTGAAACCTCATCTCTATTAAAAATACCCAAAAATTAGCCAGGTGTGGTGGCATGTACCTGCACCCCCAGCTACTCAGGAGGCTGAGGCAGGAGAATTGCTTGAACCTGGGAGGCAGAGGTTGCAGTGAGCCAAGATCGCACCACTGCACTCCAGCCTGGGCATCAGAGCAAGGTTCCATCTCAAAAGAAAACAAACAAACAAAAAAATGAATACCTTTAACAGCACGGAAGTCAACTCTCAAAAACTTTGCTGCTTAGAAATTTCTTCCTCCAGATACCCTAAATCATTAGTCTCAAGTTCAAAGTTCCACAGGTCTCTAGGGCAGGGGCAAAATGCTGCTAGTCTCTTTGCCAAAACATAACAATAGTCACCTTTGCTGAAGTTCCCAACAAGTTCCTCATCCCCATCTGGGACCACTGCAGCCTGGATTTTATTGTCTTTATCACTATCAGCATTTTCAAACAAGTGTCTAGGAAGCAAAGCAATTTAGCAAGTCTCTAGGAAATTCCAAACTTTCCCACATTTTCCTGTCTTCTTCTGAGTCCTCCAAACTATTTCAGCCCCTGTGCTGTCGGTTACCCAGTTCCAAAGTGGCTTCCACCTTTTCAGATATCTTTTCAGCAGCAACCCATTCTACTGGTACTAATTTCCTGTATTCGTCTATTTTCATGTTGCTGAATAAAGACATACCTAAGACTGGGCAATTTACAGAAGAAAGAGGTTTAATTGGACTCACAGTTCCACATGGCTGGGGATGTCTCACAATCATGGCATATGGCAAGGAGGAGCAAGTCACATCTTACATGGATGGCAACAGACAAAAAGTGAGTTTGTGCAGGGAAACTCCCATTTTAAAAACCATCAGATCTCATGAGACTCATTCACTATCACAAGAACAGCACAAGAAAGACTCACTCCTGTAAATCAATCCCCTCCCATGGGCTCCTCCAATAACACATGGGAATTGTGAGAGTTACAATTCAAGATGAGATTTGGGTGCGGACACAGCCAAAACATATCAGTAAGTATAAAAAGAAATCTTTGTCTCTATTAATAATTACAACCTTCACCAAAATATGTGCTGGTTTTGCCTGCTATTTTATTTCTATTCTATTTCTTCAATGCCCCAAATTAGAAAATTATTATTTTATAAAATCAATGTACATTTAGATGATATATCTTTATCTCTATGTGTCTAATTTTATTTGCTTGTGACTCCTGGTTAGAGCAAGTCAAGTCAACAAAGTCTTGTTTTGTTTTGTTTTCATTTTTTCATGACTGACCCTTTAGAGTTTCTTTGGTGAGGGTCTGTTAACATTAACCCTGTCTGCTGAAATTACATTTTAATATTGTTATTCAAAATATTTTTTATTGACATATGATTCAATTTTATTTTATTTTATTATTTTATTTTACTTAAGTTCTGGGATACATGTGCAGAATGTGCAGATTTGTTACATAGGTATATGTGTGCCATGGTGGTTTGCTGCACCTATTGACCCATCCTCTAGGGTCCCTCATCTTACTCTTGACCCCCCACAGGCCCCAGTGTGTGTTGTTCCCCTCCCTGTGTCCACGTGTTCTCATTGTTCTACTCCCACTTACGAGTGAGAACATGCAGTGTTTGGTTTTCTATTCCTGTGTTAGTTTGCTAAGCATGATAGCTTCCAGCTTCATCAATATCACTGCAAAGGACATGATCTCATTCATGTTTATTGCTGCATAGTATTCCATGGTATGTATTTACTACATTTTCTGTATCCAGTCTATCATTGATGGACATTTGGGTTGGTTCCCTGTCTTTGCTATTGTGAATAGTGGTACAATAAGCATATATGTGCATGTGTCTTTATTGTAGAATGATTTATATTCCTTTGGATATATAGCCAGTAATGGGATTGCTGGGTCAAATGGTATTTCTGGTTCTAGATCCTTGAAGAACTGCCACACTATCTTCCACAATGGTTGGACTAATTTACATTCCCATTAACAGTGTAAAAGGGTTCCTATTTCTCCACAGCCATACCAGCATCTATTGTTTCTTGATTTTTCAATACTCACCATTCTGACTGGTGTGAGATGGTATCTAATTGTGATTTTGATTTGCATTTCTGTAATGATCACTGATGTTGTGCTCTGTTTCATATGTTTGATGGGAATAGCACTGAATGTATAAACTAATCTGGGCAGTATGGCCATTTTCTCAATGTTGATTCTTCCTATCCTTGAGGATGAAATGTTTGTCCATTTGTTTGTGTCCTCTCTTATTTCCTTGAGTAGTGGTTTGTAGTTCTCCTTGAGCAAGTCCTTTACTTCTCTTGTTAGTTGTATTTCTAGGTATTTTATTTTATTTTTAGCAATTGTAAATGGGAGTTCATTATGATTTGGTTCTCTGCTTGTCCATTGTTTGTGTATATGAATGCTTATGATTTTTGCACACTGATTTTATATCCTGAGTCTTTGCTGAAGTTACTTATCAGCTTAAGGAGTTTTTGGGTTGAGATGATGGGGTTTTCTAAATATACAATGATGTGGTCTGAAAATAGAGGCAATTTGTCTTCCTCTCTTCCTATCTGAATACCCTTTATTTTTTTCTCTTGACTGATTGCCCTGGCCAGAACTTCCAATGCTATGTTGAATAGGAGTAGTGAGAGTGGGCATCCTTGTCTTGTACCAGTTTTCAAAGGGAATACTTTCAGTTTTTTTCTCATTCAATATGACATTGGTTGTGTGTCTGTCATAAATAGCTCTTATTATTTTGAGATATGTTCCCTCAATACGTAGTTTATTGAGAGTTTTTAACATGAAGAAATGTTGAATTTCATCAGAGTCTTTTCTGCATGTACTGAGATAAACATGTGTTTTATTTTCTTTGATTATCTTTATATGATGTATTACGTTTGTTGATTTGCATATGTTGAACCATGTTTGCATCCCAGGGATAAAGCTGACTTGATCATGGTGGATAAGTTTTTTGATGTGCTGCTGAATTCAGTTTGCCAGCATTTTATTGAGGATTTTTGCATTGATGTTTATCAGGGGTATTAGCCTGAAGTAGTTTCTTTCTTTCTTTCTTTAGTTTATTTATTTGTGTGTGTGTGTCTGCCAGGTTTTGATTTCTGGTATCAGGATGATGATGGCTTCACAAAATTAGTTAGGGAAGAGTCCCACTTTTTCAATTGTTTGGAATAGTTTCAGAAGGAATGGTACCAGCTCCTCTTTGTACCTCTGGTAGAATTCAGCTGTGAATCTGTCTGTTCCTGGGCTTTTTTATGTTGGTAGACTATTCATTACTGCCTCAATTTCAGAACTTGTTATTGGTCTATTCAGGTATTTGACTTCTTTGCAGTTTAGTCTTGGGAGGGTATATGTGTCCAGGACTTTATCCATTCCTTTTAGATTTTCTAGTTTATTTGCAAAGAAGTGATCATAGTATTTTCTGATGGTTTTTGTGTTTCTGTGGGGTCAGTGGGGATATCTGCTTTATCATATTTTATTGTGTCTTTTTGATTCTTCTCTCTTCTTTATTAGTCTAGCTAGTGGTCTATCTATTTTTTTTTTTCCAAAAAATTCAGCTCCTGGATGGTTGATTTTTTTGGAGGGATTTTTGTGTCTCTATCTCCTTCAGTTTTGCTCTGATCTTCGTTATTTCTTGCCTTCTGCTAAGTTTTGGATTAGTTAGATCTTGTCTCTCTAGCTCTTTTAATTGTGATGTTAGAGTGTCAATTTGAGATCTTTCTAGATTTCTGATGTGGACATTTAGTGCTATACATTTCCCTCTTAACGCTGCTTTAGCTGTCTCCCAGAGATTCTGGTATGTTGTCTCTTTGTTTTCCTTGGTTTCAAATAACTTCTTGATATCTGCCTTAATTTCATTATTTACCCAGGAGTCATTCTGGAGCAAGTTGTTCAATTTCCATGTAATTGTGTGGTTTGGAGTGAGTTTCTTATTACTGAGTTATAATTTGATTGCCCTGTGGTCTGAAAGACTGTTTGTTATGATTTCAGTTCTTTTGCATTTGCTGAGGAGTGTTTTACTTTAAATTATATGGTCGATTTTGGAATAAGTGACATGTGGCACTGGGAAGAATGAATATTCTGGTGATTTGGGCTGGAGAGTTCTGTAGATGTCTATTAGGTCCACTTGATCCAGAGCTGAGTTCAAGTCCTGAATATCCTTGTAAATTTTCTGTCTTCTTCATCTTCCTAATATTGACAATTGGGTGTTAAAGTCTCTCGCTATTATCATGTGGGGTCTATGTCTCTTTGTAGGTCTCTAAATACTTGTTTTATGAATTTGTGTGCTCCTGTATTGGGAACATATATTTAGTATAGTTAGCCCTTCTTGATGAATTTATCCCTTTATCATTATGTAATGCCCTTCTTTGTCTTTTTTGATCTTTGTTTGTTTGAAAGCTGTTTTGTCAGAGACTAGGATTAAAACCCCTGCTTTTTTTGCTTTATATTTGCTTGATAAATTTTCCTCCATCCCTTTATTTTGAGCCTATTTGTGTCTTTAAATGTATGATGGTTCTCCTGAATACAGCACACTGATGGGTCTTGACTGTTTATCAAATTTGCCAATCTCTTTCTTTTAATTGGGGCATTTAGCCCATTTATGTTTGAAGTTAGTATTGTTATGTGTATATGTGATTCTGTCATGATGCTATCTGGTGTTTTGCCCACCAGTTGATGCAGTTTCTTCATAGTGTCATTGGTCTTTTTATTTTGCTGTGTTTTTGCAGTGGCTGATACCTGTTTTTCCTTTTCATATTTAGTGCTTTGTCAGGAGCTCTTGCAAGGCAGGCCTGGTGGTGACAAAATCACTCAGCACTTGCTTTTCTGGAAAGGATTTTATTTCTCCTTGGCTTTTGAAGCTTAGTTTGGCTAAATATAAAAATCTGGGTTGATTTTTTTTTTTTTTTTTGTAAAGAATGTTGAATATTGGCTCCCACTCTCTTCTGGCTTGCAGGGTTGCTGCTGAAAGATCTGCTGTTAGTCTGATGGGCTTCCCTTTGTAGGTTACATTGCCTTTCTCTCTGACTGCCCTTAACATTTTTTCCTTCGTTTCAATCTTAGAGAATGTGATGATTATCGATTATGTGTCTTGGTGTTGATCTTCTCATGGAGTATCTTACTAGTGTTCTCTGTATTTCCTGAATTTGAATGTTGGTCTGTCTTGCTAGGTTGGGGAAGTTCGCCTGGATAATATCCTAAAGGTGTTTTCTGGCATGTTTCCATTCTCCCTGTCCCCTTCAGGTACTCCAGTCAATTGTAGGTTTGGTCTTTTTACATAGTCCCATATTTCTCAGAGGCTTTGTTTATTCCTTTTGATTATTTTTTCTCTAATCTTGTCTGCATGCTTTATTTCAGCAAGATGGTCTTCCAAATCTGATATCCTTTCGTTTCCTTGGTCGATTCTACTATTGATACTTGCGTATGCTTCACAAAGTTCACATGCTGTGTTTTTTCAGCTCCATCAGGTCATTTATGTTCCTCTCTGAACTGGTTATTCTAGTTAGCAGCTCCTGTCACCTTTATCAAGGTTTTTAGCTTCTTCACATTGTGCTAGAACATATTCCTTTAACTCAGTGAAATTGTTATTACCCATCTTCTGAAGCCTACTTCTGTCAGTTCATCCATCTTATCCTCTGTTCATTTCTGCACCCTTGTTGGAGAGGCATTGGGATCATTTGGAGTTGAAGATGCACTCTGGTGTTTTGTACTTTCAGCATTATTTTTATTGATTCTTTCTCATCTTTGTAAGTTTGTCTAAACTCGATCTTCAAGGCTTCTGACCCGTGAATGGGGTTTATGTGGGGACTGTTTTTGTTTTTGATGCTGCTGTTGTTACTTTCTGTTTGTTGGTTTTTCTTTCAATGGTCAGGTCCCTCTTCTGTAGATCTGCTGTGGTTTGCTGGGGGTTCACTTCAGGCCCTATTCATCTGGTTTGATCCCGTTCCTGGAGATGTCACTCAAGGAAGCTGGAGAACAGCAAAGATGGGTGCCTGCTTCTTCCTCTGTGATCTCTGACTTCAAAGGGCACCATCCTGATGCCAGTTGGATTGCTCCTGAATAGGATGTCTGATAACTCCTGTTGGAGGGTCTCACACTGTTGGGTGGCATGGGGTATAGAATGCATTTAGCGAAGTACTTCGACTGTCACTTGGTAGAGTGGGTGTGTTTTACTGGGGGAAAACCCACTCATTTGGAATGCTTAGATTACTCAGGACTACTAGGAAGAAAGGCTAAGTCTGCTGGTCCACAGAGACTGCAGCCACTCCTCCCCCTAGGAGCTCAGACCCAGGGAGATCAGAGTTCTGTCCCTGAGCACCTGTCTGGAGTCGTTGGATTTCCTCAGGGAGGCCCTGCCCTGTGAGGAGAGTCAGGGTCAGCCCTGAAGTGGCACTCTGGCCACAGTCTGTCACAGCCAGTGTGTTGCGTTATGGGGGACACTTCTTGGATTAAGCCGTCTAGCCTCCCTGGCTCCAGCAGGGAAAAAGCGTTGCCTGGAGCTATAGAGATGGCTGTCTCCCTTCCCATGCCCAGGGAGCTTAGCGTGTTAGGCAGCTATCACTCCTAGTACTGGCTGCTGCCCCCTCCCCCAAGTAGCTCAAGCAGCTTAGACAGCAGCCAGCTGCAGCTGTGGTGCTGGTCACCCCTCCCCCCAGGAGCCCCACCCCCCAGGCTTAAGCAGATTCTAGCTGAGAATCTGTTAAGATTCTGCCTGGCTTTGGGGTTGAGACCCTAGACTTGGTGGCATGGGCTCACAAGTGGGAACATCCCATCCGTGGGTTGCACAGTTCCATAGAAAAAGCAGTTTCTTCAGATGGGTAACATGTTTACTCACGGGCTCCCTTGGCTAGGGGATGGGGGCTCCCCTGCCCTCCTTTGGCTCTCAGATGGGCTGCCGCACCACATGACTCTTCTTTCCTCTCCGTGGGTCACACCAGCCAACTAGTCAGTTCTGATCACAGAACCTGGATATCTCGGTTGCCAGTGCAGGACTCACATGCTATTATTGTTCTTTTGGACGGGAGCGTCCCATTGCTGTTGCTTCTAGTCTGCCATCTTGGCCACACCCCAAACTGTATGATTTTAGATAAAAGTTTTGTTAAAAAAAATTACTTGGAATATTTATTTATTACTGTGGCTAGGTAATCTGCTGTAAGCATGTAATTTTCATGAAGTTAATCTGTATTTTATCATTGACTCCTTTTAAGATACTGTCCTTATCTTTTGTGTTTTGCAGTTGTGGCACTCTATTGATATAATTATCTTATCGAAGATTGTCTGGGTTTTGTAAATATAAGCATTCATTTTTGTAAAGTTTTTTGTACTTTCTTCACGCTTTTGATATCCTATTTTTAAAATACATTAATTTAAATAATTTGTATTCTGCATTTGATAATGCAGTATCTAAAATTATCAGAGGTTTGACCCTATAGTTTCAAGTGAGTCTTACAATTATTAGCTTATTTGCTCAGAATTTTTCTAATTTTGAAATGTAGGGTTCATGATATTTGGAATTTCATTTGTGGGAACTTTTTGAACCCTGATTATAAAATTTGTGCTGCTAGAGTTAATTTTGTTTTATGCTTCTCCAAGAGATGTTTGCGGTAACTAGAAATCTGAGACTATCTGAGGCTGTGTATTTGTTGTCAAGTTTTTCTATTATATAACTGACCTGATTACTGGCATGCAGATAATAATTTTTTTTCTTATTTTCTCCTCAACCTATAGTCAAGTTTAAAACACCAAGCAACAAATATATGAATCTACAATGTGCATAGACTTTTTTCCTTGGTTTCCAAATAAGAGTTTTCTTTAGGGTTTCCCTAGGTAATAATTAATTTATTATGAAGTCCCCACACTGGGCCTCCCTTGTTCTCTCTGCAGCATGTTAAATCTGTCTAGTCCACCAGTAATAGAAGTTCAAATGATAAGCACTAGTTTTATAGATCAATCACAATGATGGAACATCTTTTTTACCACAATACACCTGCAAGAACTTTCTTTCGTATTCACGTACTAACTACTTTATTTACTAATGGTTTTCTAAAATAAAATTTTATCAAACACTTTTTGATGCTTTCTAGCAGGAATATTGCCAAGGCATCCATTCTATGTTGTTACTGGACAAATGTACTCATTAATTTAATGCTCTGACCATTTTTTTACATGAGAAAAAAAAACAATCACAAAGCTTTGTTTTATTTAATTCAAGATTCATTTTAATGTAACATTTGGAATAATGATTCTTATGGCTACTTCAAATACATCACAATGAAGACAAAATGTACATAATTATAAAGCTTATATGCCATTTATTAGCATACTTATATCTTAACTCACTCTGCATATCAACATCATGATTAGTTTATTTCCTACTTATTTTATACTTATTTTAATGGTGTTTAGAGTTACAACTATTTTCATTTTGTTACCTTTCTAAGATTTCTATACTCTAACAAGGGACAAATAATTCATCTTAAATAAGATAAACAAGGGACAAATGTTTCATCTTAGATAAGATAAACAAGGGAAAAATAATTTATCTTGGATAAGCTGGCATATAATCTAGATTTTTAATAAATTGGCATTGGTTTGCAAAAGATCTTTTTGCCTCCCCAAAAGGTGAATTAAAAACCAATCTTCTGGGCACCTGGTTAATTTTCTTTATAAAGTAAATATTTTCTACACCATTAAAAGTGTTTCCAAATTCGTATGTTTATTTAAGCTTTAGCTTTTTGGTACCCGGCATCTTTCTTTAAAAAAATGTGCTTTTGAGGTTTTCATGTCCAGCATCACATAATCAATTGTTCTAACACAAGAATATATTTATTTAGTCTATTAGCCTTCTTAAAAAAGTATATTATTTATTAGTATTTTCTTATAATTTATTAGATTCTTTAAAGGTTTCCTCTCCAAATAGATGATGGATTGAGTTTATTTAGCTACACAGTTAGTCCTACTCTTTTGGATATATTAATAAATTAATTATTATTAGTACATTGTTTTGGAGCATACTGTGGAAAGTTTTATGTGGTCATTGTTGTGAATACCAGAACTGATCAGTCCTTACTCCAATGGTAACATTCCAGCACTTTCAAAGCTTTTCTGGCTTATTCAGAGCCGCTTATATTTAATTCAGAAATAAGTGCATAATTTATGAAAAAATAATAAATTGAAGAAATAGAATGCCATTTACAAGTACCTGCTTCTACTTATTAAAATCTATTGGTAGTCAAATTTATTCATGTTTTTGCATTTTTTCATTACAACTATATTTTATATACTTCATATTTATATTTCTATTTAGGAGGGCATCATTCACGAATTCAACCCCTTTCAGTGAACCAAAATTCCTCTGCTACTGCTTTTGCTTCTAATGACAAAATTGTCACTACGTAGCTTCTGTCATCACCTTTAAGTCCTCCCTCAGATAATCTCTGACTCTTTCTGGGTGATAAATTCATACAGTCCATCATGTTCAGGAGTTCACTGACATTGTGGGCCTTGATGAACAATTGAACACAACCTCATTTGACAGCTCTAAGTATACTTTCAAAAGATTTTATTATGTGGAAGCCTTGCAAGTGAGCTTTCCATCATGAATCTAAAATAAAATTCTAAATGTGATGATACAACATTTCCAAATTAAACTATATATTCATGAAGTCCAGTACATTTCTCATCAGTATTTTTATAGGAATTAGACAGATAGATTATTAATTGTATTTTACTAAAGAAAGGCTAACAGCAAGAGTAATAACATATGAAAAGAATGTGAGTAAGCTATTTATCACGTAGGCAATACAAATAGAACGATGATCTCAAAGAGTAGTCAAATAAATTATCATTAAAACATACTTTAAAAAAAATCTCCAAATCAAGTTGTAGAGTTTGAGTACTTCAGTATGTGTGTGTTGTTGTTTCATCCAGCATTTAAAAATAGAATATCAGAGATTTTAATATTGTACTATTAAATTACCCATACTGTCTATGCAATTTGATCTTATTTGATTACTTTTCATCTTACATATTTTAGTGGCAATTTTTGAGATCAAACAGTATTTGCGATTATGAATAAGATAGTATTATCATCTCATTTTTGTAAATGGAATTAAACATGATTGAGACTAAAAGTTACCTGAATAGAAGTATAAGGTAACATAATAATTTAAAAACAATTTTACGTAAATAACTTGATCTGCTCTTATAAAAGTGGTAAGAAATTATATGTGGGAAACACAAATTCTACTTTTATTTTTAAATTGCTGTTTGACTTTTTATTTTGTTTTTTGCTGTTTATTAAAATGTATTCTTATAATTCTTAATCATTACACTGGGGAATATTAAATGTCTCCCTCATTTTAACTTTGTCCAATTTTAATACGCCCTTATGGTGTGTTGCTTCTAAAAACCCTTGTGTATTTGTGTAGCTACTTTTTAAATATATATACACACATATATATACACACACATATATACACATAATATATGTGTATAAAATGTATATACACATATATGCGCTTTTGAAAAACTTGTGTTAGAAAAAAATAGCTATCAATTATCTTATAAAATAAATTTTTTTATATGTATTACCTATCTAATCCATCTTTCTCATTTGAAAGCAAATGTGGAATATTGTAATGTGTAAAAGAAAACACCACCAGTAACTACCCTTAGTAGGATGTGAACTAAGTTGTTTTTCCACCTGTGATAATGAAATTTAATTCATCTTTCTGTTTCCATTATTTCTAGTTTTTATTTTACTGGAATCATATAAACTCACTACTTCATCTAAAATTGACGTAAATATAAAATATTAATAAGATACCATTTATAATTAATGTTGACCCTAGAAATAGCACACTAATATGCAAGTGAAATCTCAGCGCTATGTAAATGAGCTTTATCTTATAAGTTACATTTACCTAGCAGAGTACTGGGAAATACATAACAAAATGACATGAACAATATTGTACAGCAAAATGAGCTGAGAAGATGAGAGAAAATATAGAAAAGTAGCTAATAATACTGGAATACATAATACGTAAAGATATTTTTTATTTTACAAGGGCTATGTAAAAGCCCTTGTAAGAAGAGCTAGAAGAGAAGATATTATAAATTATAAATATATAACATAAAGAAAAGAAGGTTTAAAAGAAAAGATGTTATAAATTTAATGCTTCCTTTCTGATTAACTGTCAAAATAAATGAGAAAATTATGTATGGTTATCAAAATGAGAAATTTGAATAAAATGTTTTTTAATATTTTGGTGAATAATTTATAAAACAAATATATAGTGTGGTTTAAACATTTAAACTTTAATAATCCTAACATCTAAGTATGTTCCAGAATGTTTTAATAAGGAAAAGACATTTAATTATTTATAGTGCTATATTCCACTTACACGGTATGTTTTTTTCCTTACACCATTGAGATAATAAATTGTATTAGAGTACAAATTTTTTAAATTTGAAAATACTTTGAATTCCTATAGTAATTCTGACTGAGTCACAATGAATTCTTCATTTAAAATAATAAAGTCATCAATTTGCTTCTACTTAATTCATATCTATATTAATACCAAACATAAGCCTGTTATTGCTCTATTGCTTATTTTCCTAGATATAGCTTTATCAAACTATTACATACATTAGCATAAAATCATACATTTAAAAAATATTTCAAGGTATCATCTGCACCTGTAATATTATTCACATACTTAGAATTAAAATGATCATTTGTATGGTCTGTTTTTAGTTTGCCACTGGCCATTACGGAATGTGAATCACTTTATTATTCCTATGAAAAATGAACTTTTGCATTGTTTTAAGTTTATAATTGTTGTTTTACACTTTTTGCTCAGTAGTCTAAATCATTAATATGCATTTTATTCTTCATTGATGGTTTTATTTATGCATATTTTATCTATTAATTAAATGTTTGAGTTGAGTATAAATATTATTTAATACTAGTCAATTTTTCTTTGAATACAGAATCATTTAATTCCTGACCAGTTAAGTAAAATTTAGACAATTCCAAGGGGCCCAATATTTTCAATTTTGTCCAGGTTATTTTTACTACATGTTTTTTGTGTTATTCTCCATATCTCTTTTCCACTATGATTTACTGAGATTTTATAAAGACTAATTGGTAAAGTTTACCTCTTAAATCTTTTGTTATGTACTTAAAATGGTGGTTTCTGTTCACTGAAACAAAAAATGAGCATAAATTTATTATATAAGGTTTATTAATTAGGTGTTTTCAATTTTATATATTTTTAATTTTAAATCTTTGTTATTGTGAGATGCAATTAAGTGGAAGAAGATACAATGTGAGCTTGTTCTGCCATCTTGAACTAGTATTTTAATAATTATTGATCTGATGAATTTCTTTGCGAATAGTGGATATGAGTTGGTTACAAACACCTTTGTAGTAAGTGGCAATCATAGGACAGAGGTCTGGCCCATAAATAGTAAACAGATCTTATTTAGTTTTCCAAAATCATTTTTTTTTTTTTAGGTAACAGACTTCAGACTTGTGTGGCATTAGCCTTTTTGTCTTTTGTCCTTTTCACTTTTCTCCAATTTTTATGTCATATTCCAAGAATGGCACAAGAGAAAGTGTTAGGCCCAGACCGTTTGTTCCCCAAAGAAGACCACCAGAGTCCAGAGTCAAAGCCAAGCGGCAAGGATCTTTACTGCAAGTTGGAACTTGGTCCCTCCATTCCACAGCATACAAGAGGGCCCTGAACAATGCGAGTGCTTGCCTTTATAGCCCGAGGTAGATAGGATAGTAAAGTTACAGAGGAACAAAGGAATTCTTTTGGTTACAGCATTACAATTGGTTTACATTTTAAGTTATACATTTAGTAGTTTTTCTATTGGTTCCCGCGCTTTCAGTAAAACTACAAACGGCTGTGTTCTTATCGTAGATTTTCCAGGTGATGTTTGTACTGGGCTCAGGAAATAGAGAGATATATGTGTTTGTACTGGGCCTGTTTGTGTTGAGAGATATATGGTGGGATGTGTTTGTACTGGGCCTGTTTGTGTTGAGCCCAGGGCTGAGGAATGTGCCTGATTTCTTTCAAAAGAATGTGTACACACTCCCTACACACACCAAATATACAGATATATGGCTGTGGAAATGTTCAGATAAATAATAGATTTACAAGTTAAATGTAAAATAATAAAGTCATTAAAAAAATAGGAGAAAACATAAGAGGTAGCATTTCCTGGACTTTTTAAGATAGATGGACTTTGGGCTACAATGTTAACTATTTAACACTAAAAACTCAGACTTCACCTAAGATAATATGTGCGTGCTTGTAAAATTCAAGTCATTCTTAATATCGAATATCTTAGGAAATGAAAAAGGAAAAATAACTGAAATGCATTTTACAAACTCCTTCAAGTATTAAAGTTATTAAAATATATTTGCTAAACCAGGTGTCACAGGTTAAGTTCAAATTTAAGAACAGTAATTGTAGCCAGAGTTAATTGAGTCATCCTAAAGAGAGGAGGAATTTGTATTGATTACCTAAAATATATAAGGCAACGAGAGAGTGGATGATTCCAGACACACTGACTTTTGCCTGACTCAGGCACTCTATTACTATATATGTGTGTTATTGTAAAACGGCTGCATGAACTGAACCAATTAACAATATTAAAAATCATGGTCTCCATAATATAGCTGTGGAATATTGCTAACTAAGCATTTTATTGATAGAAAAAATATTTCTTTTATTGTACATTTGGAACCACAGTGATGAGAGCAAGATCCAGATATACGCATTAGTGACAGTAGCGTTTGTAAGAGAGACATCAAAGCTTTCAGGAGCAATGGGCTGTTAAGGTCCATCTTTTTGTGTTTTGATTTCAGCCTTCCACCAACTTACTCAAGGACATTGTAAGAATGTGGAAAAGATACCACATGTTAGAAATTTAAGGAAAGATAATGAACAATATGATAGTCATCTGAGAAAGGAAAAGAAAATTTAATAGACCAAATATAGTATGGTTGCATCATTAAAACACTACCTAAAGTTAGTAATCACACATTTAAAGTAGGAGCAATCATATGAGGCTATGTGTTTAACTGCAATTTGTTTCTTAGTAATTGTTTTACAAACAAATTAGGAAAAAAATGAGAGAAAAGCTGAAGGGAAAGCTATTGATTAGAGAGTTAGAAATTAAATACATATATATTTAATTATATATATCCACATATTTATATATTTGTGGAGATATATATATATCTCTCCACAAAAAACAAAATGAAAAATAACAGATTGGACAAGACATACAGAAATAGGGACATGCTTTAGCATCCAGTTTAGTTAGAGCTCAGGGAATGAGAATGAGTAAAAGAGGATGAGGTTGGAAAAATACATGTTTAAAAAATAGAAATGAAGCCCTAAAACAAGTCAAGTAAAATTGTGCAATTATGCAGTGAAAAAATATCATTTTTATTCTAAAAATTGACTTTTCCAAAGAGCTAGTATTGTTTTGCCTTATTTAACAGATAAAGGATCCTCTAGAGATCACATACATCATGATGATATAGGTCTAGCATCTAAATAAACATTTTGCATCTGAATCTTCTTGCGTGTAAAGTGCAGTGAAGAGAAGGCTGCTCCCAGTGTTCTCTCTTCAAAGGGACATGCCTTTCTTTCAAGAAAGATTTAAAAATTTTATTTCCAGAACTTCACGTCTTATTCGGAGACCAAAGAAACTGGAGGGTAAAGAGTCAGGAGTTATTGACAACTGAAGAGTCAGACATGAAAGGTACTGGGGCCTGTGAGGGGTTAGGAGAGGAGCTCCATTATGGAAGCATTGTGCTATGGTCTTTGTCACCCTCTCCACCATTAACTAGTAGCGTGAACACAGGAAAAGTACTTAGCTTTCAAGCCGTGATTTTCTAATCTTTATCATAAGGCTAGAAATAAGTTGTCTTCACAGCCTCATGAACTCTTTTTTCAGTTTTGGTGTCTATAAAATGACGAAGCACCTCTGAAGTGCAGTGAGGGATGGAGATTTCCAAGGAACAGAATATTCCAATTCTGCTGATAGCTGGTTGGAAGCGTCTTTGAGAAAGTCACTTCACACTTCTGGGCCCCATTTTCCTTACTTATCAAAGGAAGAGGATATAATAGATCAATGTTTTTTGTTTTTCTTTTTTTTTTTCTAGGCAAAACAATATTTTCAACAAAATCATGTACTTTGAGTTCTAATATTTTGAAATTTAAAAATAAAGCTAGTATGGAGAAAGTGGGGTTTAAAAACTGCAAGCCCCAAGACTTAACCCTCCATGTGAAGTCACATAACACCAGTAGTGACTCAGATCAAACCCTCTTATTTGGCTGATTTGCATGTGGTCTTGCATAGCAACATTTTATCATGCATGTGGGGAAAAGAAAGAAAGATCAGACTGTTACTGTGTCTATATAGAAAGAAGTAGACATAAGAGACTCTATTTTGTTCTGTATTTGAGATGCTGTTAATCTGTGACCCCACCCCCAACCTTGTCCTTGCAAGAGACACTTGCTGTAGTGACTCAAGGTTTAATGGATTTGGGGCTGTGCAGGATGTGCTTTGTTAAACAAGTGCCTGAAGGCAGCTTGCTGGTTAAAAGTCATCACCATTCTCTTAATCTCAAGTACCCAGGGACACGTACACTGCCAAAAGTCGCAGGGACCTCTGCCTAGGAAAACTAGGTATTGTCCAAGGTTTCTCCCTATGTGATAGTCTGAAATATGGCCTCGTGGGAAGGGAAAGACCTGATTGTCCCCCAGCCGGACACCTGTGACGGGTCGGTGCTGAGGAGGACTAGTACAAGAGGAAATAAGGCCTTTTGGCGGTTGTTGGCAGTTGAGCTAGAGAAAAGCATCTGTCTCCTGCTCGTCCCTGGGCAATGGAACATCTTCGCGTGAGACCCGATTGTATGCTCTGTTTACTGAGATAGGAGAAAACCGCCTTACAGCAAAAGGTGGGACTTGCTGGCGCAATGCTGCTAAAAGGTTTATGGAGATGTTTGCATATGCATATCAAGGCGCAGCATTTTCCTTTAAACTTATTCATGTCACAGAGATCTTTATTCATATGTCTTACTGCTGATTTTCTCCCTACAATGATCCTATTATCCTGCCACTCCCTTATCTTTAAGATGGTAAAGATAACTATCAATAAATACTAGGGAACTCAGAGACCGGTGCTGGCATAGGTCCTCTGTATGCTGAGCGCCGGTCCCCTGGGCCCACTTTTTCTTTCTCTATACTTTGTCTCTGTGTCTCATTTCTTTTCTCAAGTCTCTCGTTCCACCTAACGAGAAACGCCCACAGGTGTGGAGGGGCAGGCCACGCCTTCAACGCAAAATCAGATAAACTTTTATTCAGCTCTGGTTTCCTGAATAAAATTTTCATGAGTAAAAGTTCAGTATCTGTTCCAGCCTATTTCAAAGACATTTCCAGAAAGCTGTGTGTTCATTCACCAAAAGTTTTTACATTTGATTTGCCCTTAGTACCTAAGGGCACTCTGAGACCTCTCCAGGATTCAATTCTTTTCTTTCTGAGTAAGTGACATCTTCCCCTCCTAGATAAACCTTTTTTCTCAAGGGATTTATAACCTACTACTCTCTGCCAGAAGTTCAGAGATGAAAAACAAAGTTCTCTAAAAGAGATGCTAACAATTTAATGACACAACTAGGTGTCTTTCCCCTGAGGATAAATATCTTTGATGACTTCAGGTAATTCCCCAGGAAAAATGTTTCTGGCTGTGGCTATGGTTATTGCTCCTACTATCAATCTAAATCATTATCTCACTTTCTAATGAATGACGCAACAACTGTCGACAAATTCCTTTGACGTCCCTGCTATTTTCCTACATCTCGAAGAAATTGGTTTCCTGCATTCTGCAATTAGGAGTCTCCAGAAATTAAGAAATACAATTTGATGATTTAAATTTCACTCTAATTTTTCAAAACAATCTGGTAATCATCATTAATTACAATAATTAAAACTATGTCCATTAATGAGAAACATTAATTCAGAGCTTAAACAAGTATGTCAAGGGATATGGGCTACACAAACTTCAGAAGAACGTATGTCTTCCATGTAATACATATTAAATTAGAGGTCTAAAATCAGGTCCTGGATTTGTAAGAGAATTTTACTAAACATAATGCCCAGATCTTATTTTAGAAAGATAGAATGTTTTATTTATGCCTATGTTGCATTTGTGCAATAAAGCACAAGTCAACCATTTTCTATATTAATTTATTTGTTAGTTTGTTGAGTATTTGGTGACTTGTTCATTACAAAGAAAAAAAAGATATGACTGGTACTAAAATATACTTTGACTTCACTGAATTTTCTTAGAGAAAGTTCAGGTTAAGTAGAAGATAAAATGTTAGCAACAAGTTAATGCACTTATACTTCAGAGGTTGACCTTTTTAATAATGTCTGCTTAAGCAATATAATATCATTTTATTCATGAAGGAGCTCATGTTTTATGTCTTCTGAAGAATTAATCTGTATACATTCTAAAACTTTATATATCAAATACAGAAGCAAAGTCTTCATGGACAATCTTAGTTTAACAACGAAGTACCTCTCCAGCGTCAAACGATGATATATAATATTTATATTTAACTTAAGTATCTTATTCTTTGAATAAAAGAATAATTACCACATTTAAATTGGAAATAAGTTTGTTTCTAATAAACAAATTTATGCTGTAATAGCTATGGGTGGCTGATGCCAGAGGATTACTTGAATCCAGGATTTCAAGACTAAACTCAGCAACACAGCAAGACCCTGTCTTCACAAAAAATAATAAAAAAATTAGTCATGCACAATGACATGCACCTATAGTCCCAGCTGCTGGGGAGGCTGAGGTAGGAGGATCCTTTGAGCTCAGGAGTTCAAGGCTGCAGTGAGCTATGATTGTATCACTGCATTTCAGCTTGGTTGACAGTGATACACTGCCTATAAAAAAGATGAACGAAGCAAAAAACACATATTCTTATGTAAATGTGGCATTTTATGGATAGATTTACTCTAAGAAGAAGCAGCATTTTAAGTCTCAGAATTATAGTCATTTACTTTATCAAATGCTCTTCCTCTTAGAAGTTTCATTCAGAGATTTCCAATTTCACTTTTATATTACCAAATACCACTATATAAAATTCAAACTTGATTGGGTTCAGCATGCTACAACTGAAATTACCCACTTAATATGCCATGTGTGACCTTGATTATTGATCGAATTAAGTAATCTCCATCAAAATATGCAAAATATTATGTAATCTGATATAAATTTTGGGGTTTGCATCTTGAAGAGGTAAAATGTTCATTTTTACTTTTGAACGATGCTTTAAATTTGCAGTTAAAAATGTGTACTTATGACCAGATGCGGTAGCTCATGTCTGTTATCTCAGCACTTTGGGAGGCCGAGGCAGGCAGATCACGAGGTCAAGAGAGCGACACCATCCTGGCCAACCCCATCTCAACTAAAAATACAAAATACAAAAATACAAAAATTAGCTGGGCATGGTGGCATGCACCTGTAGTCCCAGCTACTAGGGAGGCTGAGGCAGGAGAATAACTTGAACCCAGCAGGTGGAGGTTGCATTGAGCCGAGATCACACCATTGCACTCAAGCCTGACTGCAGAGTGAGACTCCGTCTCAAAAAAAAAAAAAAAAAAAAGATGTGTACTTATAGTGTATTTATTTGTAGTTCTACATATTTATTTGGAATCAAAATGGTAAATAGAATGACACAGGTATTTTTGGATTTATTACTAAAGAATGTTTTCCCACTTCTTGCCTAAATGCAGGAAGTATTATAAGTCGCATAACTAATAAGATTTCATGTGTATACACTAAGTTCATTTATGTTCAAGTATACTGAATCTGCAAATGTATCCTACTTGTTAGCATAATCAGACCAGAATTTTTTTCATCATTAGCAAACAGAAATGCTAGTTTAACTCATTTGAGCCTTACTTTTCCAACTTATGAAAAAAAACTAATGAAAGTACATGAAAAAGAAACAACAATTTTGAATATATTTGCAGACCATGAGTAAGAAGATCTGTTTCTCAGGGCGGTCAGAAGGTGGGAGAGTAGACAATATAGAATGAAGTTACTCAAAATGTGGTCTACAGATTGATGCTTATCTTTAAGTTCTTTGTTGTCAGTCTTGATGAGGTAAGTAGAGATTTGAGAGTGACATACTCTTGCTGGGTGACCATCTAACTATATACAACTTGCAGATATTATTGCTAGAAGGAATATGGGAGAATGGATTTGTAGATTCAAATAGCAAGCTCTGCTGTACTTGGTAAGTGTGGAAGATCTGGGTATTTTCCTTAGATTGGTGGATGTCTTCGGAGTAAAAGTTTACATGCACTCAATAGAACCCTACTCTACACAGTCAAGTAAACATGTATGGAAATCATTCACTTTATATTTGTGAAAATGTTTCCAATATAAGAACTTCTTTAACACATTTTTCATAAATGTTTTTAAAAAAATGATTCTGTAAAGAACTGCTAATTCTACTATTTTAACGTTAAACAATATTACTTATGTTTAAATGTAGTTAGTGATATTAATGCCTTTCTGTAAATCACTCACTTATCTATATAATCTCAATTTGTTTGTTAGGGACAACCATGTGCGTCAGTGCTAATGATCTATAGATAGAGTTACTGATAATCTTAGGAGGACCACAATGTCTTAAGAAATATTGAAAGTCATAAAAGGTATTTATTGTAAAATGCACATATTTCATTTTTATCTATATACTAATGATATGATCAACATTTCAGTCAGAATTCACATGAAATTTATTCAACATATTTATTGCTCCTGAGAACTTATGTTAACCTGAAACTTTATGGAGAAGAAATGTACTGGAATGGTAAGAAAGCAGTTTCATTAAAAGAATTTCTGAAGAATTTGTTAAAATATTATCATGCATCATAATAATTACTATAAAATAGTTTTCAAGCACTTACATAGAAATATATGCCCTATGCATTGGACTTAGACTACTTGATGGTGATTAATGCAGTACTGACAATGATTTAGAAAGTCACAAATATTGAGTATTTGAAGGATTGATATCCAAGTACAAAAACATCACCTTCTTTTATTTTTTTTTTTCTTTTTGAGACAGTCTCGCTCTGTCACCCAGGCTGGAGCACAGTGGTGTGATCTTGGCTTACTACAACCTCTGTCTCCTGGGTTCATGTAATTCTGATTACAGGCATGTGCCACCACACCTGGCTAATTTTTTTGTATTTTCAGTAGAGATGGGGTTTCGTCATGTTGACGAGACTGGTCTCAAACACCTGACCTCAGGTGATCCTCCCTCCTCGGCCTCCCAAAGTGCTGGGTTTACAGGTGTGAGCTACCACGCTTATTTTTTCTGATTAAAATCTGAAAATTTAATTGATTGCTTAATGTATTATCTTTCACACCATTTCTAAAAGTTTAGCTTCCACCCATGAAAATAAAATATAAAGTCTTCTGAAATGAAGGCACAGTTTTCTTTATATTTTAGTATTACAATCCTAAGAAAAAATTAAAGCTGTAATAATGATATAGATTAAATTAATTTGCATAAATACCAATACATGTGCATAGGTACCCATATAATTTTCTACTCATGCATAACAGCCTAGATATAATTGTTTAAGTCTTCCTAGTGACAAAACAACTTCTAGTTTAGCTGCAAAATTATAGACCTAAATACAATCTATCAATGCATATACTACTTGCCATATTCTACAGTCTTTTAACTGCTTTCTTCATTTAATGTGTTTGTAAATAACCTACAGATCTTTAATTCTAAAGGCATATTAGGGAACTTTCAGTGAAAAAATGTCAAAGGAAATGTTTAAATGAATATGTGTTAACTCATTATAAAGTAGAGTACATATATGTGACTACGTAATGGTGTATGCTTTGCATATTCAAATACAAAAGCATATAGTGGGGTAGTAGATATTTAGAAGAAAGCTTAATGAAATAAAAAGTTGGGAAAATGCAAAAAAATTCAATGTTATTCTGGGTAAATGTTTTCTTTATTATCAATATCTGATCATCTTTTTTTTTCCTTTAGGATAAAACCTAGAGTGAAAAAAATAAAGAATAGAATAGAATTAAAAGAATAAAATAGAATAGAACTAACCATCTTTTGAAAATTGCCTCACTTGGCATAGAGGTCTCAAAACACTGAACAGTTTAGCTAATTTCGGAACCTGGACAGAACCTTGTTGCTGCTATTGAACTAAACCGTATCTAGATGGTAAATTGATATCTATATTGAATATTACAAGATAAAATAATTCATTATATTTTTATGATATCCTTATGTGTGTCTTAAAACTGTCCTTTGACATTTGAGTTGTTTCATCAGATATTTCAGGTTGCAATTATTTTGTCTATTCACAAGCTTTTTCTATTTGAAAAACTGCTTCTAAAATATAGTGATCTATCACAACTCATTTAGAAATGTAAAAATAATATATCTTGTTTGAGTGGGTTTAAAAGTAACATATAGCAGCTCAATTCTCTCTTCATTGGCTATTGCAGTGATGATAGCTTTTTTAAAAAATTTGTATGTAAAAACCCTCAAAAGTATTCCAAAGCTACATTTTTTCTTTTTAAAAATAATATGTTTTATTTGGCTAACCTAAAATTGTGAGTTCATAATAGTAAGGGCAGAACTGCTAATACTTTCTCAGCACAGTACCCGATGGAGTACAAAAGTGACAACATATTGCTGTCAAAATATTAGCCATTGCATCCCATCCTGGACACTTTGGAAACACTCTTTAGTGAGCTTTCATGTGATCACATTTACTAAGCTACTATGCAAAAAAACCATTTATATCAGCACAAGTTTTTTTCAGGTATAGTGGGCTTTCTTTCTCCCTGCATCTATTTATGCAGTACAGGTTCAATCTAGAAAACTCAGAAAATGATAAATAAATAAATAAATAAATAAATATGTATAAAGCAAAACATCACTCAGAGGTGACAATTGTCACCATTTTTACATAGCTCCCTCCAGCCTACATGTGAATGTACATATAAATTGGAATATTAAAATTATACATGATACTGTACATTCTAATTTATAAGCTATTCTTACACACAACTTATGCAGTATAGTGAGTTTTAGAAGTCACTTAGATCTTAGTATAAGTTGTTTTATCAAATACTTCCCAGAGTAGTTTATGGGGAGGCATTGAGGAAAAGGCGAGAAGGTCATATCTGCCTGAGGCAAGTAGTAGAAGCACCGCTACCTGGACAACAGGAATTTTAATAGGGATAAAAAGCCACCTTATTTCATAAATTTTTATATACCTGACATTTGCTTACTAAGAGAAATATAGATCAATATTATTAGAAGACTTTTGTGCATGTGGGACGCTCAGTTAAAGACAATAAACTCCCATCTTTGCAGACACTACATAACACCATTCATGTGTTGATGGAGCTCAATATATAAACTGTACATGAAAATGAATAGGTATATTCCCTTCTTGACAAAAGAGGCTAATGGAACTTACCCAGCTAAAACTTTTCACATTAAATTGAAATTATACCTCTAAATCTTGGAGGTAGTGAAAGCTGTGCATACCTCTTCTATGTTAAGACACTGCAAAAATATTGGCCAAAGCAAAGATTTATAAGATGTCACTGAAAGCATTCACTCTAACCATAAAGAAGACAGCAGGATGGTGAAATGATGGTTGGGGTTCAAAATAAATCACATGGCACTATAATAATTTCATAGCAGTTAGGTCTCCCTTACCACACTGCATCTGGCATTTCGTCATGTTGTCTTTTAAGGAAATAATTGTTCATCATAGGTATAGCACTTCAGTGTTTAGGGCTTGAATTTATTTTTAAAAAATGCAAAAAGTTCACTAAGAAAAAGACAAAAGATTCAGTGAGGTAAACACACTCTTAAAGTTTTAGAGACTGATATTTTGCCAGCATATGATTTCAAGGGAAAAATAAGCATAAATATCATGAAGAATATGATGTTTTTCTATGAAAAACTAAAAATTGTGTAAAATACTAGTTCTCAGTAGTAAATAGGAATCTATTTTTGATCCCACCTTGTCTCGTTAAAATTATTAAGGAATTTTTATTTAATTATTGGTAGTCTTAATTTTCATTTTCCGATGGGAAAATGGAACTGAGCATAATGATAAAAATGTCTTTCTCTGCACATGGAATGTTTCTAGTTACCATATTCCTTCACTCTAACCTACTGGTCTTATTGCCTATCAATTTCAGGTGGTCTCAAGATCTCATTAAAAATAAGATAATTTAAGAGAAAAATATTTAGAAAGGGTTATTAATCTTCCCTCTAGACTCAAGGACATTGGATTGACCTTTGCCCATTCTCATTGCATTATCGTAATGAGTTGAATAATTAACCTCCTCAGCCAAATTCATGTTCACCTGAACCTCAAAATGTGGCCTTATTTGGAAAAGAATATTTATGGCTATAATTAAAGATCTTGAGACAACATCATCCTGGATTTAATGTGGCCCCTAAATCCAATTAGTTATAAGAAGTTTTGTAAGTAGCGGAGAAGCAACAGAGAGAAAGCCAAGTGAAGACAGACACAGATTAGAGTGATAGGTCTACAACTCAAGGGTAACCGTGAATTGCCAAAAAGCCAGAAACCAGAGAGAGGCATGGAACAGATTCTGCCTCAATGTCTTCAAAAGAAACCAACCTTGCTGCCACCTGATTTCTACATTTTGGACTGTAGTATGGAAACGATAAATTCACATTGCTTTAAGCCATTCAATTCACAGTATACGCTACAGCAGCCCCAGGAAACTCGTATGATCATGATTTCAATAAATTGTTAAGAGCTTACTCATACCTGATACCAAATAACTGAAAATCCAGCCAGAGCTATTCACTGAACCATGTACCTATAATTAATATTCAATGTTTTTATAGAGTAATTAAGAACAGGTATTAATGTGAAGCAGCTGATCTGGAGAATAGTGCCAGTCACATATATCTGAGTGAGTCACATGGTTAGTTAGGTAAGAAACATGATAAAGTCCTAGACTTAACTTCACAGGGTTGAGGTACCTATGCACACTTAACTTTCTCTCTTTATCATTGCTGGCCCAAGGACAAAATTGGGAGAACTGGGGTATTGGGAGCTGAGCTTAAAAAATAGGAGTTTTCTGTACTAATATTATTGTGGATTGTGTGTTTTTTATTTGTGTTGTTTCTTAAAGCTGATTCAACCTGGTGGTGTTTAAAGCCTATTGTGTCCATTAAGTTTAATTTTCAATGTGAAGCCGGATCCAAATGCCAAATGACTTGTACTTGGTATTGCATGATTTTTATATAAACACACACACACACACACATACACCCAGACACACACAAATATGCATATATACACACAATATATCTGGATACATATACATATATATGTCATATACTTAGTCTTGTAAATACATTTCATTTTAACCTTATGGGAGACTATGAGTTAGGTATTTAACAATTAAAGGAAAATAGCTAAGCTTGCAATACATTTAGTTATGTACTAGGTAAGATTTGGTGAGGAAGTCATTTTAGGATCAATTGAATAAAGTATAGTATGAGAATAATAAAGCTGGGAGTACCTTAAAAGGAGGGAAATGAGAGACCAAGATTAGCTGGATTACTGTGAGATTTCTATAATCAGATATATTTCATGCTACTTTTCACAAGCTATAGAGGATTTAAAGTGCTTACTAACAAAATTGTCATCCTAAGGAGAAAAAATGAAGATGGGTTATATTGCTTGTTAAGATATAATATGCAAGTAGTGGTACTACCAAAATAATAAAATTTATAGTACATGCACTAAAGAAATAACCAGGAATAATTATAATTATTATTATTACTTTTGAGGGAGATTCTCGCTCTGTTGCCCAGGCTACAGTGCAGGGGCACCATCTCGGCTCACTGCAAGCTCTGCCTCCCAGGTTCACGCCATTCTCCTGCCTCAGCTTCCCTAGTAGCTGGGACTACAGGCGCCCGCCACCATGCCCAGCTAATTTTTTATATTTTTGATAGAGACGGGGCTTCACTGTGTTAGCCAAGATGGTCTTGATATCCTAACCTTGTGATCCGCCAGCCTCGGCCTCCCAAAGTGCTGGGAATACAGGTGTCAGCCGCTGCGCCCAGCCGAAACATGAATATTTTTTTTAAAATAGTATCAAGAGAGCAGCACAGATAACTCATTTAATATAATACTATTACTTATAATACCTAACTAATTTCGTTCTATGTATGAGCTTTATGAAGTTAAATAAATTAGTATGTTAGAAATTCATGTTACTTAATTAAATCATTATTTCCACATGGATAGAAATAATTTTAAACTAGTATTGTGACAGTAATTACATAATGCTCCCAAATTACAATGACAATTCTAGGAGAGTTGTAGAGTTAGTTCAAAACAGAAACAAAGGTTCTAGATTCAGACAAACCTGGGTTTAAGCCTTAGCAGTACCACATCCTAGCTGCTCTGAGAAACTGTGCACACTTCTCATCTACAAAAAGAAGGATAATTAGAATAATATCTAGAATAATATCATAGGCTAATTGTGAGGATACATGTGTTAGTCTGTTCTCACACTGCTATAAAGAACTACCCAAGACTGGGTAATTTGTAAAAAGAGGTTTAATTGACTCATAGTTTCACATGGCTGGGGAGGCCTCAGGAAACTTGCAATCATGGTGGAAGCGGAAGCAGGCATGTCTTACATGGTAGCAGGCGAGAGAGCAAGTGCAGGAGAGAGCAGAGAAAACCGCCTCATAAAACTATCAGATTACATGGTAACTCACTCACTATCACTAGAACAGCGTGGGGGAAAATGCCCCCTTGATCCAATTACCTCCCACCTCGTCACTCCCCTGACATATGGGCATTACAATTCGAGATGAGATATGGGTTGGGGACACAGAGCCAAACCATGTGAATACAATAAAATAGTCATTATGGGATTTTGTTGAAAAATGCTTTCCAAATAATGTTTTCTTCCATAATTATTCATAGTTGAACTAGGAGACATTATCTTGAATTTAACTGCTTATTGCATGATGCATCCCTGAAGCACTCTGAACATACTGTCCTCATATTTAAGTTACTTATTACTGATAAACATCAAACTGGAGATATGTATACCATAAGTAATTGGAGATTCCAAGTTGGAAAGTAGTGGTGTGATCTCGACTCACTGAAACCTCCACCTCCTGGGTTCAAACGATTCTCCTGCCTCAGCCTACCGTGTAGCTGGGATTAGAGGCCACACCTGACTAATTTTTGTATTTTTAGTAGAAACGAGGTTTCACCACGTTACCCAAGGTGGTCTCGAATTCCTGAGTTCAGATGAGCTGCCGTCCTAGGCCTCCCAAAGTGCTAGGATTACAGGTGTGAGCTGCTTCACCCAGGTAAATAGCTTTAGATAAATTAATTTTCTCTGAATTGTGATAGATTGCTTTAAAAATGTATTTGTTATAAAAGAGGCTACCGTGGATCACCATGAAGATGCTGCTTTATTTTCCATTTCACATTCAGCCTTTCTGTTACTACACACACGCATACACACACATATAAGGCATCATTAATCTTACTGTAGTCCATTTTTCTGGGGTCAGAAAATCACTAGAAGTTCAAATTATAAGATGATTTGAAATGTTAGTGTAGGTGAGGAGAAAATGAAAAATGAATTAGTTTAATGAATACTGTGAGACTACTTCAACAGCACAGGTTCATTATAATTTTTAGCTTTTAGCAAATTTAAGAATAATAAAATAATTTTTGATATCTTTTAACATTTTTAATGATAGATCACTATATGATTTTGTCTTGTTTTTTAATAGTTGGAAAAATTGAGTGGCACTACTAAAAATCTATGACTATTCATGTAGAAATTTAAACAAAGTTACTCTAAACACACATAAAATAGAAAAAGAAAAATAAATGTATAATGATAATTCTTTTATTACTCTGGGAATAAGTAATAAACATGGGTAAATAAATGACTAATAATCCATTTTATTTTATTAGTGGATAAATTCTCAGCAATAATTTATCAATTAATAGTTATAATATAATTATTTTGATCAATTTTGTACCACAAATAATTTAAATGGTTACTCAATCCACAAGGAAAAATGTTAATACACAGAACTTCATGATAATTGAATATTAAAATTATTTTAATGTGGCAACACACTAATTTTCAGACAAATATTGTGATAATAAACAGATGTTTAAAGTTCAAATTATTTTTAATATGATAATAATTCTCTGGAGAAAGCTCAAACAGTAAAAAAAGAAAAAAAAAAAAAAGAAAGAAAGTAAAAGGAGCAATGTAAAACTTAAGAAAGAGCCTATTCATGGAGCATTAGATACATGATACTGGGTATCATGTTTGCATTAGATATATTCAAATGAGTAATTGTACTAATTTTACTTTAAAATAATGATATACACAATACTTTACCAATTACACTATTTACCATTATTTGTACTTGTACTGGAAAATGTCTCAAAAATTTTGAAATTTACATGAATATGAGGGCAAAATCATCTTAAGGCCTTTAAATGGTAGTACCTGGGCAAATGTAGATAAGTTAAATAATTCATTTTAAATTAATTAAGAACACCACGTTACAAAATAATATACTCATGTTTCAAAATGTATTAAGCATTTACTGTCATGCCTTGGAAAAATGATACATATTGTCTGTCTACAAAGAACTTGGAAACTCTTATGGATAAACAGTCATATAACAATATATAACATATGTTCATTTAGGTATTAGGGATGTGTATGCAGTGTACAAAGTTGTTTTTTAAATGAAATGAGAATTACAGGAATTACAAAGATTCTTTTAAAGTACAATGACTGATTTATAATCTAGTAACTTCTCTATGATAATAGTATTAAAATAAATTATTATATGCCAATGTTTTGTTTTATAACAAATATACTTAATTAAAAAATATTTGAGTTAGTAAATTTTTGTACATGTGTAGTTTACGATGACTTTCAGGTTGATTTCTAGGTTCATATGTGTTTCAGAGGTCCGATTTTGAGACACTTACTGTGTTTTTTCCCTGTATCCAGGAATTAAGCAAATAAAATATAGTCATTTCTCAGTGTATGTGGAGGATTTATTCCAGGACCCTCAGTGTATGACAAAATCTACACTAAGTCCAGCAGTGAGAACCTGCATTTATGAAAAGTCTGTCCTCCCTGTACATGAGTTTCACATTCCACAAATACTGCATTTTGAATTTGCATTTAGTTTAAAACATCCACATATAAATTCAAACCCATGTTGTTCAAGGGTGCAATGTAGAGTTATTGATACTAAGTCTATTGATACAAGAGTATAATGCAGAATTGCTGAAATTCAAGTCATCTGCATTTCCTTAAATAACACCTTATATTTATTTGTTTGCTGTCTAATGATCAAATTATGTAGATTAAAATTTACAAGTAATCAACAATCCTAATACAGGTTGTATATAAATATCTTGATTTAATTATGAAAAAATAGTAAAAGAGGTTACAAAATCTATCAAAATCTATAAGGTAATCTGCAGAGAAATAGAACAGTCTCTGGTTAATCTTTAGTCCTTTTGATGTAAGGCAGTTTCTTGACGTCACCCAGGAAATGATTCAAGATTAAGCCAGTGATGGAAGACTTCAAGCAGCTTTATTAAGGTGGTAGCAGTGTTAACAGCTTTGTGACGGCTCCTTGAAGAGCAAGGGTAGCCCATAAGCAAAGTGGCTAGAACAGCCGATGGGCGGTTGACAGTTGTATTTATACCCACTTTAATAGCATACAAATAAAGGGGAAGGCTATTCATCAATCGCTAGAAAATGGGCACGAATTTCCAGTTGTTGCCATGGAAATGGGTAGTAACTTCCGTACGTGGCCATGGCATTTGTAAACTATCATAGACCTGGTGGAAATGTCTTGTGTTGATGAGCAGCCAGGGCAATTAGAGGTTGCTGTTGGTGCCACTTGTTGGTTTTGGCCTGTGTTCACCTGGTCCTGCCAGGCTCCAACTTCCCTCCTGATCTGATGATTCTGTTCTGTAGACACTAAAACTAGGTAAAAGACACCAGGTCATTTAGATAATAAAAACAATATGTATTATTATTATCATTGTCTAATTCTTCTGAAAAAATAGAATTCGAGGTAAGAAAATGGATAGATTCAAATATAATAACCCATGTAAGCACTGAAAATGATGATTAAATATAAAAATATTAAAATAAATCAAATACATTAAAAGCAAAAAATAATTTTAATTTAATATTAATTGTTAATATTGAATATTAAAATGCTGAATGTTGTTTTCACCCCCCTGGATGAGTATTTTAACTTAGGAACAATTCTTATCTAAGGAACAATTCAAGGATATTCACTTTCCCAAATTTGATTAGGCATTGTACTGGAGAGTCTAGCCAAGTACAATAACAAAGTTAATTAACTAAAATCTAAGAATTGAAAAGGAAACCATATATCTATCTTTATTCAGAAAAGATATACATGCCTGAATCAAATATCTAAAAACTACCTACAAGTAAATGTTTAGACTAAATATATATAGTTAATAAGATTACTCCACTTGAGATAAACATGAAAAATTAAACTGTATTTGTAAATAGCAGCAATTCTTCCAGTTATTAATTATATCATAGTAAGTTTTTCTTCTCTTGCCTAAATTCAAGCTCTTCACTTTTCCAGGATAGAAAGTGTCCAGGGGGTTGGGGGATGTTCCTCATCACCGATGCCTGGCTTTATGGAAGCAGGACTTCCAGACATTCTAAAGTCTTATCCAAACTACACACTACCAGGGGAGGAGGATGAGGAAGCGTGATTATCTCAGAAATGTGGTCCTGGATACCCACTTTGGGTGACTTGAGTGATCGACTTCAAAAACAACTAGCCACTCTTTTGGTTTCCCAGGGCAGGGGCTCTGATGTTCTCCCTCCTCTGCTACTTAGACCTGCCTTCTCTGGCCTTGGACTCAAATTTTTCTCATTTATAATTGAAAAATTAAAAAAAAAAATCAGAAAAGGAAAAGGAAAAAAAAAAAAAAAAAGATGGCTTTATTTTCCCCTATCTATGGTATGTGTGCCCTTGCAGTTTGCTGGACTCCTTATATCTAAGGTAGTAGTACTACCAGGTGAGTGCTATGGCCTCTAATACTAGATCTTGTCTGAGACAACCTAGTAAATTATCTTAGGACTTCTTCAGTCTGGGGCTCTGCAGCCCTTGGTGTACCTCTCTTTCTTGAGTGTTATGAGATCACTGAAGATAGCATCCCCAAAGTAAACATGGTTTTGTATTGATAAGAGCAAAATAAAAGAGCAACAATAAATGTAGTTTGCATTGATTAAAGAGAAAATGGTTTCTCAACTTTAAGTGACCTTGACATTCAATGAACTATTTGAATCTTTCTCCAATTACATTATAAATTAAGGATCATAATCAACATTTTCTGAATTAAAGAATCATCAAAACTCATTGCTGATTATAATGTGCTAAATGCTCTAAAATATCACCTCAGATACCATTTATAACAATCTTAGGAGACATTTAGTACTATTATTACCACCATAAAATTAGAAAATAAGGCACAGAAAAACAAATAAATTACCCAGCCATTCCATGAACACTTATTGAGCACCTACTGTTTGTTCTTGGAGCACCTATTGTTCTTGGTGTTGGAATGCAGAGTTGAACAATCAGAAGTGGCTTCTCCTTTGGCATCACTTTCAGCTTTAACATGTGGCAATTCAGAGTTTCAGCACAGCCAGGTGCCTTCACCAATGCCATCATGGAGCTACTGGGCTATTCTTTGCACACTGCTGCATGCCCTGATCCTCTGTTATGAGAAATAAAGAATATGAAGTCAGCACAGTGCTCTGGTGGATCACGTGATCAAGCTAATCAAGAAAGAAAAATTGTCCTACAGAAAGTTTCCATCACCTCTTTGAAAGCTTTGGTATATTTCTACTTGGATAACCTGAGTTCTTGCTGATTATGAGACATGTGACTGGACAAATTATTCAGTCTTGTGGAGTCTATTTTACATTTGGTAAAAAGGGGAAAAAGCAAAAACTACCCTACCTAGTGTTTGGGTCTTTTCAGAAGTAGGGTTTATTCATACGTTTATATAAATGCATACACTGGTCAAACTTCATACACCATCTCTTCCAAATGAATTTTAGCTTATGTTAAAGAATGAAAAGGTTTACAATCTATCAGTTTATTTTTTTAGGGAGAATTACACACATTTCCAAGCTTATTTGTGTAATTTTTAAAAGACTATTTGTACAAATCTAAAATACTTTTGAAGAGTCACACTGACCAAAATAATTAGATTTTTTAAAAACACATTTCATATATGAGAGTGAGTTCACATCATAGAAGAGAAGCAGCATTTGACAGTTCGTTTCTTGGACATAAAAACTCAGTTACTGATAATTCATTAGGAATGAAGCTTTGGTTAAATGGAGCCATTCGTTGTTAATAGCCTGTGGTGCAATAAGACTTGCCGTGAACAGGTGATGATTACAGCACTTAACACTTATGGAGAATAAAAGTATAGTGACTATAATCATTCTAAAAATTACTTCATAAGTGTCACACTGTTAATTACAGTTCAAAGAATTAGCATCTGGTTGAAGTTATAGGTATAGCTTTGAGGAATTGGTTTTACAGGAAATGCATTTAAAGAACTTTTAATCACAACATAAAATGTTCTCCGCCTGGCTTTAGGTACTCTTGTACAGTGAGTCACACCTGGTGTTTACTAAAAGTGCCAAAGTATAAAAAGCAATTGATACTGTTTTTTCTTCAATAGAACATGCAAAACAGTATTATTTTACCTTGTGGTCCTTGTAGTTCTCAAAGGACAGTAAAAGTGTAGGATCTTTAATGAATGTTTAAGTTTCAGTAATATTGAAGGTGTTACTCAGTTATAAAAGTTGGGTCTGATTTATAATCAATATGTAAATGAGATATGAAATTACTTAGGAAAATTAAATGACATTAATTTGTTTTTTTTTTTAAGTACACCATGTGAGGATAAACTTTGTGAAGAGATTTTGTGAAAACCATTTCATGCATGCTGACTATTGTCTAAGAGGCATTTTAAGTACTGAATTTCTGAAAGTACTGGAATTTTATTGGATTATTTTATTTGGAACTTAGTGTTCTGAAAAAAGTAATGGTGAGAAGGATCATAAGCAGACATGTATTTTATTTAATACACAATACATGCAGTATCTAAAATCAGTAAGAAAGAGATACTTTTTCCTTAAAACATTGTTGGGACAATTGGCTAACATTTGAGGAAAAAAATTTATGGAATAAAATGTAAAAGCAATCATCTAATCATAAATACAAGTAACAAAATAAAAATAAGGAAACAATAGTTTTTAAAGTATTTTTTATTAGAAATGATACCAATGTGGAATCAATTGAAAAATGAACATATCCAACTCTGTACAACCTAAACATTCTATTATATTGTTTTTATAATAAAAATAAATTGACAAAATATAAAGAGGGTGTGTATTGATATGATCTTACCAAATGTCGAAATGTCATAACATACTTTTACTAAAATGTGTTAATTAGGAGTCTGAGCTGCTGGCCCAGGCCAGAGTTAGGAAAAGCAGGTTGCAGTTGCTGCCAAGATTTTGCCTGGGTGCCCAGCAGAGGCAGTCACTGCCCTGATTCAGGGACTCTATGCTCTGTGATCCCCGCCCAGCTGTGAGACCAGGGACCCACACTTGCCAAAGCTGAGGGTAAGAGGTAAACGTAGTCCTTGGGGCCTGTGGCCCCATTAGGATTTAAATCTTTACTTAAGAACATACAGTAGAACTAAAGAAAACAAACAACCAAGCATCATGAAATTGTGATTAGCTCACGAACCATCCTAGAACAAACTTAGGGATCACTACTCAAGCATATTGTTCTAAAACCCATTCAAAGATGTTTGATATAAAGGCTCCGGCTGAATATATAGTGGAATGGGCTGTAAAGACTTCAGATAGCTTCCTCACAACAGTTGTTTCAGCTCTCGTTTCACTGTTCCTAGCAAGTGCTTTATGTCCTGGAAACTGATGAGGATGACTGTGGAGCAGGGAAAACAGCAAAAGGAGAAATAGAAGTCAAGAAAATATCGCCAAAGTCAAAAAACTTAAAAAGGATAGAGGAAAGAATCAGAGGAAAATTATTTGGAAAAATATCATCTTTTGAAGGATCCTTTATGGTTTCTTTGTTGGATTTCATGACAGTATTATTTAGTAAATAAAATTTGACCATATGGGAGAATCACATTAGTGCTGACCTCAATATTGTAATAACTTTTAGGCTTGGATATAGATGTTTGTTGGTGTCTGTTCACAGTTATTGTAAGATTGCATTTATTATGCTACACATTCTTTGTACCTGACTTAGTTATTTGCCATTTTGCAGCTTAAGTACTTAAATGAAAACATCCTGTGGAGAAAAATGACTATATATTTTGACCTCTATTGAAATAATGGTTTAAAATGAAGTCCTGTTCTGGACAAAGAAGATTATGAATATCAAAGTAAGAATTGTGCTCTCTGAAGTAAAAGTGTGATTTGGCTAAGAAGAAATACAATATATAAATTACATCTTTTATTATTATTGTTGCTTATTTCTTAGAAAAGAATCATTTCTGGCTTTCTCAAAGAAAATAATATCAATCAAAGAGCACATTAATTTTCTGAATTTTTCCTATTTTAGCCTTCTATATAAATGGTAATTGCAAATATATTCTGCATTTTAACTTAATTTTGTAAAAAGTTATCATTATCTTGATTATGTAGAATATCACCTACAATTGTTGTACTTATGAAATGTCTTTTTCTTAGAGTTGACTTGCTAGGAAAAGAAACACTAATTCAAAGCTTGCAATAAAAACGACAAATGTGGTAGCCCCTTGGAACCGGTTTATTCTTGCTTGTGCTAAGTAGAAATGTGAAGTAGTTAAAATGTCTCATCAGACACTTTGCTAATGACATCATACCACTTTTGTTTTTTATTCTATTCTTTTTTAATTCATGTGGTAATGATGTACTATGCTTTTTTATCAAACAGGTTCAAGGTGAAAGTTAAAACTTTAAATTTCTCTCAAGGAAATTTTAAAAGAGTAAGTTAAGTCATACTACATAAGTGGTAAAGAAAGGCTTAAAATTTGGGAAAAACATGTTGAGAATAGTAATTTGTTGCAAAAGGTAAATTATTTCCAAACTACAATAAGTTGTAATTACAAGTAAAAGCTAAAGGGCATCTTATTGTATAAATAGAACTTATTGTTATTAAACATGGCTTTTATAAATACATGGTCCAGTAATTTTAAACACTAACAATATTTAATAGCTTATTAACATTTTCTCCACATCTGATAATGAATTTACAGTTAGAAAAATTGTCCAAAATCTCTAATTTTAAAGTAAAGCTAGACATTATGATACGTGTTATACTTTTTATAAAGAGAGGAAAACAGCATTAATCTATATGAAAATCTCATTTCCAAACAATGTGAAAACAGGAAATCAAATTATATCACCAAAGAATAAATGTAAACAGTAAATAGACAAATAATGGCATTTAAACGAATATTAAATTACTTATATATTGAACTATAACAAAATGTGGATTTTTGGAAGTAATATTGAAAATTGTGAAATGATTATATATTGAGAAAGATCTGCTGAAGCAAGACTGCTGGTGGGAAAACAAATTCTTAGATTACAAATTTTAACAACAGGTATTTCCTTGGTATTAAAAATGTCTCTTTGAGAAATGTACACTAAAAAGAAGCAGTCACCTAAGTAAATATTTTTGTAAAACAAGTTATTTAAACTTATAATAGTACATATACATTATTTAATAATATGAAGTCATTAAAAAGCCTACTTATGATAGCAGCTATGGAAATATATGAATATACATAGGAAGAGAGAAAAGCTGCTAATACAAAAAGAATGGACAGAAAATAAGTTGACAACAGTTATCTACAGATAATATGATTATATTTAATTTTTATTTCATCTTTTGTCTTTTTTAAAAACAAGTTTAAGTGGGCATATATAATTTACACATTTTAATTTTAATTTTCATAGAGTAATTTATTTTTAATTAAGAAATTTAAAAGCTAGCAGAATTTACCTTCTACCCCAACACAGATGACTCTCCAGAGGTAACCGCTATCTAAACTTAGAATTTTTCTTTCTGATATTTCTCTTAATTTAAATACATGAATTTTTATCAATAATGACATATAGTTTAGTTCTGTTTATTGCATGTAATTTATTAATGCATTCGTTGAGCACTTGTATTTCAAGAAGGAAAAACTGAAGAAAAAAATTAGAGAAGAAAGTTCCTACCCTTGTGTACCTTAAATCTTAGTGAACTAAAAACACAAACTAAAAAGTTACAAATTAAATATATAGCATGTGAAGCAGTGTTAAGCACTATAGAAAAAGGAATAGCAAAGTCAGAGATTCAATTATGCCATTTTGTGTTTCTGTGTGTGCATGTTCCTGTGCGTGAACATGCATGAAGCATTCTCTTTTAATTCAGGGGTAAGGCAAGGTTTTACTATCTAATGATTTTTTTTTTATCTTAAGCCTGAAGGAAAATGGGGAGCAAATTTTGTGATGATCTGAAGTGGTTAGTGAAAATGCCTGAGATTAATGCATGGTTGATTGCAATGCATTAAGTTCAGTGTGGCTAAAGTAGTAATGGATGAAATCAAAAGGGGTTACATGACAGATCAGGTAGGTCTTTATGAGCAACCAAAATTGTGTATTGTGTAAAGGAGTAATGTGACCTGACATTTACTTCAAAGATTCCCGTGACTGCTTTCTTAAGAATAGATAATACCGATATGTTTATAGCTGATTCCTGAATAATGACATTTGTATTGTGCTGGTTGACTTATACAGAGATTTTTTCAATAAATATATTGGAAACAATTTGGGAGATTTGCAGCAACTTGAAAAATCTCACAGATTAACTATGCAGCCACACTTATCAAGAAAATTAAGAAATGTTAGGTATGTCATGAATGTATAAAAATATGTAAATACTAGTCTAATTTATCATTTTATATATTTAAGTATGCAGAAATCTAAGACAAAAAGTTAAAATTTATCGAAACTTCAACACACAAACATTTTCTGTACAAGGCACCATTTGCAGTTAAGAAGAATATAAAGAAGCATAAAGATGCACTATTAAACCATAAGCAGATAAAATTAAATGTGTTACATGCTGTATAACTGCAATAATTTCCTAGCCACCTCCTGCTGCTATTTTGGTGAGTTCAAGTGTTTTGTGTGTCTGCTTACAAAAGCCATGTGATGCTAATCATCTCCATGTGAGCAGTTTGTCTCTCTGGTAAACTGAGTATTGCAGTAAAAAGTGATCTCTCATAGTTCTCACATATTCTATCATGTCTCATGCAATACTGCAGACCTTGAATTACACCATGGAGCCCATGGGAAGTGCCACTAGTGATGCTGCAAGTGCTCCCAAAAAGCAGAGCAAAGTCAGGACATTATAAGAAAAAGTTAAATTGCTCGATATGTACTGTAAATTTAGGTCTGCAGCTGTGGTTGTCTGACTTTAAAAGATAAATTAATCCAGCATAAGGACCATTGTAAGAGAAAAAGAAATTTGTGAAGCTGTTGCTGCAGCTACACCAGAAGACACAAAAACCTTGCATTTCATGCAAAGTACTTTATCTTGTATTAAAAATGCCGATTTTATGTGGGTGTAGGATTGCTGTATGACAGGCATACCTATTGATACTAATCTAATTCTAGAAAAAGTGAGGCCATTATATGACAACTTAAAGTGAAAGGAAGGCAAAAGATTTAAGCTGGAGAATTTAATGTCAGCAAAGGGTGGTTTGATAATTTTAGAAATAGGTTTGGCTTAAAAAATGTGAAGGCTGTCACTGATGGACATTTGAGTTGATTCCAAGTCTTTGCTATTGTGAGTAGTGCTGCAATAAACATACGTGTGCATGTGTCTTTATAGCAGCATGATTTATAATCCTTTGGGTTTATACTCAGTAATAGGATGGCTGGGTCAAATGATATTTCTAGTTCTAGATCCTTGAGGAATCGCCACAATGTCTTCCACAATGGTTGAACTAGTTTACAGTCCCACCAACAGTATAAAAGTGTTTCTATTTCTCCACATCCTCTCCAGCACCTGTTGTTTCCTGATTTTTTTAATGATTGCCATTCTAACTGGTGTGAGATGGTATCTCATTGTGCTTTTGATTTGCATTTCTCTGATGACCAGTGATGATGAGCATTTTTTCATGTGTCTGTTGTCTGTATGCATGTCTTCTTTTAAGAAGTGTCTGTTCATATCCTTTGCCCACTTTTTGATGGGGTTCCTTGTTTTTTGCTTGTAAATTTGTTTGTGTTCTTTGTAGGTTCTGGATATTAGTCCTTTGTCGGATGAGTAGATTGCAAAAATTTTCTCCCATTCTGTAGGTTGCCTGTTCACTCTGATGGTAGTTTCTTTTGCTGTGCAGAAGCTCTTTTGTTTACTTAGATCTCATTTGTCAATTCTCGCTTTTGTTGTTGCCGTTGCTTTTGGTGTTTTAGACATGAAGTCCTTGCCCATGCCTATGTCCTGAATGGTATTACCTAGGTTTTCTTCTAGGATTTTTATGGTTTTAGGTCTAACATTTAAGTCTCTAATTCATCTTGAATTAATTTTTGTATAAGGAGTAAGGAAAGGATCCAGTTTCAGCTTTCTACTTATGGCTAGCCTGTTTTCCCAGCACCATTTATTAAATAGGGAATCCTTTCCCCATTTCTTGTTTTTGTCAGGTTTGTCAAAGATCAGATGGCTCTAAGAAAATGTGGTACATATATACCATGGAATACTATACAGCAATAAAAAAGGATGAGTTCTTGTCCTTTGTATGGACATGGATGAAGCTGGAAACCATCATTCTCAGCAAACTATCACAGAACAGAAAACCAAACACTGCATGTTCTCATTCATAGGTGAGAATTGAACAATGAGATCACTTGGACGCAGGAAGGGGAACATCACACACTGGGGCTTGTTGTGGGGAGGGGGTAGAGGGGAGGGAGGAGGGATAGTATTAGGAGGTATACCTAATGTAAATGACGAGTGAATGGGTGCAGCACACCAACATGGCACATGTATACATATGTAACAAACCTGCACGTTTTGCACATGTACCCTAGAACTTAAAGTATAATAATAATAAAATAAATAAATAAATAAATCTATACCAAGAAGCATCACAGTAAAAGTGCAAAAAAGAAAAACAAATAGAAAAACTTAAAATATTAAGAAATGAGAGATTCTGTTAACAACACCAAAACCATAATAAATTGACAACTGACTTTTCAACAGTTAAAAAAAAAAAATGTCAAGGCAAGTGAAAAGCCAGCTTCCATCAACCAAGAGGCAGCAGAGTTCCTAGAAGTCATTAAGAAAATCATTATGAGAAAAGGTATTTACCTAAATAGATTATTAATGCAGACCAAAGTGCCTTATTCTGGATTAAAAAAAAATACAAAAAATAACATTTATTAGTAAGGAAGAGAAGCAAGTACTGAGACTTAAGGAAGGAAGGAATGGGCTATCTCTACTGTTCTGTGCAAATGCAGTAAAATTTATTATCAGGACTGCCCTTGTCTATAAAGCTACTAACCCCTTTTTCCTTAAAGGAAAAAGATAAACACCAGCTGACAACCATTTGACTGTACTACAATACCTGGACAACAAGAACACTTTTTCTGAATGGTTCCCATTGATGCTTTGTCCCCAAAGTCAGAATGTACTTTGACAGTGGGGGGGGGCTGCCTTTTTAATTTCTTTTGAATGGACAATACCTCTGGCCACCCAGAACTCCATGAACTTAAAAACAAACAGATCAAAGTGGCCTACTGCCCCCAAACACATCTCTATTTCAGCCTCTAGATCAGTGGATCATAAGCACCTTTAAAGGTCATTATACACAGTACTCTTTGAAAAGGATTGTCAACACTCTGGAAGAGAACGCTAACAGAGAAAACATTGTAAAAATATGAAAGAATTACATCATTGAAGATACCATTGCTGTGATGGAAAAAGTCATGGAAGCCGTCAACCCCAAACAGTAAATTCCTGCTGCAGAAAACTATGTCCAGATTTTGTTCATGACTTCACAGGATTTATGACAGAGTCGATCAAAGAAATCACGAAAGCAATGATGGATATGGCAAAAAGATGAGAGAGAGAGTGAGTTTCAAGATACAGATCTTGGAGAAACTCAAGAGCTAATAGATATCACACCAGAAGAATTAACACATGATTTGATGGAGATGAGCACTTTCAAACTAGTGTCAGGCAATGAGGAAAAAGACATAGAAGCAGTGCCAGAAATAAATTGCCATGAGACAATCTGGTGGAGAGAGTCTGATTTTTCAAGATGAATTTTGACTCCTTTTATGACATAGACCTTTCTATGATATGGTCATTGAAACAAAAGCAAATGGTGAAATAAGAGTTGGTATCATATAACAACATTTTTGGAGAAATGAAAGTGCGAGAAAGTCAGAAATTATGATGTGTTTTTTGTTAGGTTACACCAAGTGCACTTGTTTCTGCTGCCTCCTCTAAGTCTCTTCCACTTCTACTTCTGTCATCCCTGAGACACCAAGAACAACCCCTCCTCTTTGCTCTCCTCCTTAGCCTACTCAGCATGAAGACAAAGAGGTTGAAGATGTTTATAATAATCCACTTCCACTTAGTGAATAGATAATGTATTTTATTTATTATAAACAGCAGCTGCCAGCCATTTGGTTGTTCAAGGCCTGGATTTTCTTAGTAACAGCTTCTTTTCTCTAGCTTACTTTTCTCTAGCTTATTGTGAGCACACAGTATAAAATACATATACAAAATATGTTAATCGAAAGTTTATGTTATCAGTAAAGTTTCTGGTCAGTAATAGTCTATTAGTAGTCAAGTTGGTGGGGGAGTAAAAATTATATACAGATTTTTGACTACTTAAGATTTGGTAACTCCAAACCCCTGCATTGCTATTGTTCCACCGTACACCTTTAATCAGGTAGAAAAAAAGTGTTGGATGAGTAGATTGTGAATACCTGGACTTGGTAAGGATATAATTTTTGAGAAGTTAACTTTGAGATGTCTATTGTACAGCCAGATGGAGATGTTAAATAGCCAATCACAGATCCAGGCTGAAATTCAGGGAATTTTGGATTTCAAACAGAAAATATAATTTGGAAAATTTTAGTATACTCTTGATATTTAAAGCAATTCAGCAGTAGAAAATCACCAAGGTAAAAGCAGGAAAGGGTTCTAAGAACCAATTCCTCATTTCAAAGCAAGCAAGTTAAAAAAAAAATCGAGTTTGGATCATACCTCAGAATGGTAAACCAATCAGCAGAAAGAAGAGAAACAGTTGCCCTTAGAATGTATCCTATTTATCAGCAAATAATATTGAATCTAAAGCCAGTAATGAGGTGGAAGAAGAGGGACTGATACTCCAGCATGAAGATGGGACCTTGTGGTTGGATTGAGCTGACTGACAGTACAGTTTGGCTCTAGGAAGAATTAATATCATGTCTCCTCTCAGGTAAGATACCACTACTTAAGAAACTAAAGGATTCCCCAGGTTAAGATTAATACATGAGATTTCAATCAAAGATTGCCAAGCAGATGTTGTAATAAACCACCATGAGAGAATCAGTTGGAACATTATATAAAGTTCAATATTAAAGGCTGCAGACTGGAGATATAGACCATAAAGTAGTGAGTCTTAAAATATTTATTTTTTTAAAAGACTATAGATATAGCAATTTTCAAGTAGAACATACGGAGTAGCTAGTATTAAAACATTTAAATTTTAAAAAGTAAAGCAAAAGAAACATCTCTGAAATAATCATGAATACATAAATTGGAGCTCCCAATGGTGCTTCTATCAGTGATAAGATTATGGAATTTTTGATATTACACATTTAGTGAATAGATAAATCAGCAGGTTGCACACAACTAAAAAGAGAACAAGTAAAATGGAAGACACAGCTAAATAATTTATAAGAAATCACTATAGAATGACATAGGAGTGTCACAGAAAATATTAATGAAAATAGATTGACTAAAATGGTGTTAATGATCCCCTTATTTTACTTATTTAAGGTTTTCTTATTTTATTTTTAATTGATACATAATAATGTACATATAAGGTACAGCATGATGTTTTGATACATGTATACAATGTTAAATTAGGGTAATTAGCATGTCATCGTAAACATATATAATTTCTTTGTGGTGAGAACATTCAAAATCCTCTCTTCTAGCTATTTTGAAACGCACAAATACAACATTTTGAAATGCACAAAATACAAAAATGTATTATTGTTAACTATAGTGACCCTACTGTGCCTTGAAACACTACGACTTATTCCTTCTATTTAATGGTGAGTGAGATGTAGTGTTTATCTTTCTGTGCCTGGCTTTCTTTACTTAACATAATGTCCTCCAGCCTCATCCATGTTGCTGGAAATGACAGAATTTCATTCTTTCTTATGGATGAATAGTATTCCATTGTGTATATATACCAAATTTTCTTTATCCATTCATCCATTGATGGACAGTTAAATTAATTCCTTATCTTGACTATTATAAGTTATTCTGCAGTCAATATGGGAGGGCAGATATCTCTTCAACATACTGATTCATTTCCTTTGCATATATACTCAGTAGTGAGATTGCTGAATCATATAGTAGTTCTCTTTTTAATTTTTTGAGAAACTTTTATATTGTTTTCTGTAATTGTTGTGCTAATTTACATTCCTACCAACAGCATGTAAGAGTTTCTCTTTTCCACATCCTCACCAGCATTTGATGTCTTTTTGTCTTGTTGATATAGCCATCCTAACTGGGGTAAAGTGATATCTCATTTTAGTTTTGATTTGCATTTCCCTGATGATTAATTACGTTGAGGATTTTTTCATATACCCGTTGGCAATTTGTGTATCTTCTTTGAGAAATGTTTACCTAGATCACTTGTCCATTTTTTAATTATTTGTTTTTCTGTTATTGAGTTGTTTCAGTTCTTTAGATTTCTTCCTGACTGTAGATGCCTGACATCCCATTGCTTAGAGCGTCTGCATGAGGAAATGTGTAATTGCATGTTCTTTTCTCTTTCTTTTGAGATGGAAATTTTCTCCCAACTCTCGTTAATTGTACAACCCACAAATATCTTTCTCAAATACCTGGGAGCTCTCCCTATGAAATGTAGCCATCAAGAATGACAGAGTCCCTGTCTCCCAGACTCAGTGATGGCATAGGAGCCTAACTGCAATAAACATCAGTTAGAAAAAACAAATGGCCTACTCAGTGATCAGTATCCCCTCTAACTTCTTTCATTAGCTCAGCCTAGCATTTAAGAATCCTCCTGCATTTTATTTCAGTGGAGTTGAGTTCAATTTTACTTCTCTGTTGTAATGGTTTTGACTCTCCTATTGCAATATTCTTGAATAAAGTTTTCCTTAGCTGTTTAACTCTGTCCAGAGCAAGACATTGGAGATTAAAATAGAAACCTCTAAAATATTTGTTATTGGGGTCTCATTAAACAAAAGAATAGAGAGAATGAAGACAAGACAGGATTTGAGAAAATACTTGTGAAAACTTGCTGATCTAACAAAAGGCATTATTTTAAACCCAGAAGGCACACTTTCCAAGCAATGTTTTTTAAAAATAAAAAATATATATACATCTGACTGGGAGCTGTGGCTCACACTTGTAATCCCAGCACCTTGAGAGGCTGAGGCGGGTGGATCACCTGAGGTCGAGAATGCGAGACCAGCCTGGCCAACAAAAACCTGCCTCAGCAGACAACAAACCCTGTCTCTACTAAAAATACAAAAATTAGCCAGGCATGGTGGCCGGCGCCTGCAATATCAGTTACTCCGCGGGGTGAGGCAGGAGAATCACTTGAACCTGGGAGGCAGAGGTTGCAGTAAGCCGAGATCACATCACTGCAACCCAACCTGGGTGACAAAAGTGAGATTCCGCCTCAAAAAAAAAAACCACACACACACACATATATACATATACATATATACATATGTATATACATATACATATATATACATATACATATATATACATATACATATATATACATATACATATATATACATATATATGTGTGTGTGGAGAGAGAGAGATATCTATTATTTAGATTGTGTGTTTTCAAAATATTTATCACTGGAGATATTTGGTTTTGGCAAAAATTAATATGTGTCATATATCATCAATGTAACATTTTTTTTTTCTAAACTGCCTTTAATAAAATATATAAAATTTTAAGGAAATCAGTTTTTATGACAAAAATACGAATTTGTGCAGTACATTTCAATAAGCCAGAAATGGTTTAAATTTTTCTTATGATTCTTATTTTACTGATTAGATATTAAAAATAATTTTAACTTTCTCTTTGTAAAATATGAATATGTAGAATATTTTATTGCTGTCATTACACTAAAATTTTTTCATTCAGTTATTTTGATGATTCAACAATCGCCTGTTCTGAGAATTGCTTTATGAAACAAATGACAACTGATCTAAGTGCTTCATAATTAACACAAGTAGCTGTGCTTAGTTTTATTTATTTATTCTAAATGGTCATATTCTAAATGGTCATATTCTAAATGGTCATATTTTTATTTATTCTAAATGGTCATATTCTATATTGTTTAGTCATTTTAAATACTAAGTAACATCCTAACATTAAACTGTAAGATATCTTTTCAGATGAAACTTTTATTTTAACTGCACTTTTCTGGCTTAAATTGACATTTGGCTATGAAATATATTTTTGAAATCTGATATTCAAATTGCAAATAATTTATATCACGTAGTGGTGAATAAACATAACTAGCCACAATTTTACAGATCACATAAAATTATAGCACTGATGTAATTGATTTATATGTATTAATTATGCTTTCAATAATTAGTATGTTACAGCACTCAATGTTAATATTTATTTTAATTAACTGGATTAAATTAATTTAAATAATTATTTTTTAAGCATTTCAACAATTTTTAAGCATTTCAACATATTGAAATCTTGTGGGTTAAAAATTCTCTCATAACTTTTCAAAAAATATATTGCTTAGAGGATATTAATGATATCTATGCTTCAGCCAATGTTAATTTTATCAAATTGCATTCCTGGAAGTACTTTTTCACAATTGATTCTGATGAGAAAGCCAACAGCTAAGAGGATACAATGATGAAATTGGAGATAATGGTTATATTAATGATAATTCCCACTAAAGTATTTAAGAATAATCTTGTGCTATTCATTCTAAAGCATGACACTACCCACAGGTATATATTTTTGAGAATCTATTATATACTAGCTTTCCTTCATCTCTGTGGAAAAAAAGTACAGTAAGGATTGACATATAGACATATGAATTAAATTGATGCAAGCTTTAGTAATTTTTCTATGACATAAGTGAGAATAAAAAATGTGGTGATCATAAAATAGAAACATAATCATGAGGAAAATGGAAATCAGAAACTGATCCAAAGTATCTACAAGTAATATATTTATGTTATTTCTTGAAAAAAATGTATATTTGCGCAATACAGTTTAAAGTAAATAATGTAAACATAATTTTTCAGGCTAGAAATATTGAGTAGCTAAGAAAGCAACATGTACACAATATATAAATAGGATATTTCTACTGTTCTAAGACTGTGAGATGGTTTTAAAAAAAGGCATTACAAGAAAAATTACTAGGACAAGACAAGAGAGCCATGCGCATCTATCTAATTTGAGGTAAATATAGGTTTGATCGAAAAAGTATACTAACTATGTGTATGAGGAAAACGCTTTTAAATAAGCAGATTGCATTTGAGAGATAGTTATTATAGTTTTATTTCTAAGTAAATAGCAAAGATATATAAAAAGAAACTTACTAATTAGTACTAGGTGGAAGTAGAAGACATAGAACAAATGGTATGTTGAAAAATGATTAAAACCAATGCTCTGCTGGGAACAATAGTCTGTGGCAGTTGCCAATTACCCTAGTGTATGTATTTTGACAATAACCAATTCCAACCTGCTAACATAACATCCCTGAACATAAAGTTGGGAAAGAAACATTAACAATACACTTTAGCAAGTCATTTTCAGCCAGGTCCAGCACACCTATGTAGAAAAATTTACATTATAAATGTGAGTGTGTATGTTTGTGTGTGTATATACACATAAACATATATAGACATATATAATATAAATATATGCAATATAGTGTATACATATATTATGTACATATAATATACACATATATTATGTGCATATATTATATGTACATATATAATCTATATTATATATTACATACATATATAATATATTATGGATTATTTACATATATTATGTACATATAATTATTATATATTATATTATATTATGTACACATAATATATACATATATTATGTACATATTTTTATATATATATATATATATATATATAAAATGCCAGCATTTAAAAAAAAATCCTGAGCTCAAAGAGAAAACAGTAACTAGTTTTATGTGTTGGCTAAGGAAATCAGCTAGTACATGTGGTGCCCTATGCGTAACGGAGTACTAAGTCAGCATTTATATAGTTCAAACAAGTTTTCCATGTAAATTGTCCACTTGTATAGGTGGTTGAAGTCAGTGTTGTCTTTGATGGAATGAGCACTCTGTGGGGAAAGGTTAAAAGAAAGGTCTCAATAAGTATTAGCCATTAAACTTTTATTACTATTAGCAGATTGCATCCAGATTAGACAAGTTACACTAAAATGCTTTTTGCCAGAGAAAAACCTGTTACTATAATTTACAGAAGTAATAATTTGTGTCTCAAATTCATTCTATTAATATCCAATAATTCTAAAAATATGATGAAGGTATACTGAAAATGTATTTAATAAAATGAAACACACCTTGATATTTGAAATAATATGTAAAGTAAGAATAGGGAAATACGTCTTAACAAAGAACCAAAACTGTGTTTAGTGCTATAAAACCAATAGCTCTCTCACTGTACTCTAGACAAAAGATAAGTGTGCCCAATAGGAATGCTCTCACTTAACTTCTGTTTGTGGACTCTATACAACAGGAACATAGAATAATGAAAAAAGAAGATGTAAATATTTAAATTTAGCAGTCTAAATTATGATTATTTCATGTGGCATGATTGCTAAGTTGGATGGCCTGAGCTAAACCATGGGAAAATGATTCAAACTTGTAAGAACATTTATTTCTTTAAAAAATGTAATATTCAAAAATTAATAATTTTATTACATACACAAAATATATTTATTCCAGAAATATGTGAGGAAATCCAATTTATAACTTTAACAATACTAACAAGCACTAAAATATCTCTAGGATGTATACACAGAAACACACACACAAATCTACTCAGTGACATTAAAATTAAAGTAATGAAAGAATATTCCCTAAGTCACATGGAAACTAATATAAAGATGTCAATTCCCTCCACACTCAGAAATTATTATAATGTTTAATAGTGATCATGATGATAACGATAAGAATATATTATACATTTATTGAGCTTCTACTAAGTACCCATGGGTGAAACTGATAAATTGTCTCACCACATCTATTCTTGTAACTTTACCTCTATGTTAAATACAAACACGTGGCTGTCCACCTGGAATATCGTCATAGCATTTCTTTAACGTAGAATGAGTGTAAGTAATGTGCTAAAATTCAAGGTCATTTTATAAAAGAGAAAATATTGTGCCCAGGCTGGAAAATGGCAACAACTGCAGAGAGGAAAGACATGCATTACGGAGAGCGGAGCCAAGTGCTCCTGGAATAGAGTCATCCACCAGATAATTGTCAAATGTTACATGTGAAAGAGGAATTTTACTATCCTAAGTAAACCAATTAATTTGGAACTACATTCCTGAGGCAGCATATCTTGACTCTCAATTTTAATTATGTTTTGAGGGAGAAGACTGGTAGTTGGTTTATGTCAGAAAATAATTTGAGCAATTAAAACACATGTCATAAGAGTCCACCACTCATCCTTTCTACAATCACATACCTATAAGTGTTTTGTCTTAACATCATGGGAAATGAACTTGCAGGTTCAGCTTCTCCAAAATAGAATAATTGTTTTCAATTTTTCTATATCTCTGACAGGGTTTTCACATTTCAGTAAGGCTTATTTCAGATTGAGCCAACTTATTAATCATTCTAAATTTAACAAAAGATCTAAAAGTGTAAGGATATTTCTGGGTAACTGATGGGTTAATGGTTACAAAAGCCATCTTCTTAGAGAACTCATGGCACAAAAAAACACCAGTTGAACACTGGCTATCCTTCACTAGACTCCCAAAATGAGATGGTCATCAATGTTAAAAAATATTCTCCAAACAAGTTGCAAAAAAATAAAAAGCCAAGCTAGATAAATGCCGATGAAGATCACCCAAGTGATCTCCAATAAGAAATGTTGACTTACTTGCTATTCCATTGATAGTTAAAAACTAACAGCATGACCTATTTTATACCTGATAATCCCAGAAGTGGAAGAAGAAGTGAAGTGGTCATGATCTGCCCCCTCATCTCTAGTGTGGAACATAAAATATTTGTCTTTCTGCTTTCTAAAGCAAAAAAATCCTCCCAAAGTATCTGGTAATAGAACAAGTCTTTAAAATAAAGGCTAAAAAATGTTCCAAATGTATCTCTATTTTATTCATATAAGAATTAATATAACAAGTATTAACAGGACATGAGTATCAATACTAATTCTTAGAGCAATAAGATATTACCAGTTTTATGTAATCATACTTATTCATGTTTCACTAACAAGAAAAGCAAAAATAATATACAACTAAAAATCTTCTCTCTTCTTTCAGCTGACCAGGAAAACTCAGGCTCTATCTCTGCTTAAAATCCTTGTTGGAGAAGGTAACTGTCTTCCCACAACTCTTAGCCTTTGTTGTAAATGAAGAAATGTTTAAAATTTATTTTATAATAAAATTAGTAGAAAATATGTATCCTGTTCTTTTTCTGGTGCAACACACAATATATATCTAATAACTCTTAGATGCACACAGCATGACTTTCAAGACCATGTTCAGTATAGAAACCAAGCAGTAGTATTTACATTGAAATTCACATAGAAATGTTTTTATTACAGTAAAATTGAGCAAGTGAATGTATCATAATTACTTAGAATTTGTAAAATTCATCCACAAACTTAACTGTTGCTTCATTTAATCATTTTCATCATTTAAATATTTGTTCTGCAGTTTATCTCATTTAGTAACAGTCTCTCAGATACAAATTAAATTGTACTATTATGCTATCAAATAAATATTAATTTTAGACTCTTATTTGATTATGTAAGGAAAGCTGAAGTGTGTGCATTTACCTATCCACTTTGGGGGCAATTTCCTTCTTTTTGAAAATAATACATTCTAAATATTAAAACTTTCTATACTAATTTTTTGACTATTTGATCCATTCATTAAATTAGTTTTGAAATATTCACAATTTCACTCATTCGATACTTAATGGCTGCTTAGCATTAAGACAGTGGAAAATTATATGTTTCACTTTAGAAAAATACTCCAACATTTAGTACAAAATAATATTATATGAATGATCCAATCAAATTTTAAAATCAATGTCAAATATTTTATTCATTTATTCTTAGCATTTTTGAAATAATATTTGAAAAAATTCCCAATGTCTCAGTAACAACAAAAGTTCTGTACTCATACTAATAAAATATAAAGACAAAGGTCCAACAATTTCTCAAAAATCTACTCTACATACTTACATAGATTTTGACTATGTTATAACTCTAATGTTTTCACAAAGGAACACAGTCTTGTTTTCCCACAATATCTTTCTGCTGGCAAATTAAACTACATTCTTACACATATAAAACATATTAAGAAACAATTTTTTAAAAAACGATCTGGTCTCTAGACTTTGTATACTCCTCTGGTTCCTGGACCATTTATCTGCTCCCCAAAGGAGGTTCAAAATTCCTTCTATTTCCCCTTTTTCATTCTTCCAGCGTTTATTCATGCTGTGCTATGTCATTTCTGCTTCTTAATGATTGACATCTGTCTGCATTTGGTATGTGCATTAGTCAATTTTAAATCTTTTAATTAATGACAATTTTTCAAGATTTGCATTATTAAATCACTTTGTCAATTTTGAAATCTTTACTTCACTTGTTTCAGTACACCATTCTTCAGTTTTTCTAAACTCACTGGCCAATTCCTTAAGCTCTCTCTTTCTTAGCTCAAAATTTGGTAGTGTCCTGGAGTTCAGTTTGTGGCATATGTTTCTATTTATGCAGTGTCCCTAGGTTACCTATGGTTAAAAAATCACATATGCACAGAAAGTTTTCAAATGTATATACGCAAATCAAAATGTCTCTTCTGGGCTCCAGACTCAAATAACCAGTTTTATATTCAATGTAAATATTAAGTAATTTAATTATAATTGATTAATATTAATTAAAAATGAAGGATATCTCAAATTTAATCCATACCAAACAGAACATTTGTTTTTCATCTCAAAATTGTATATGTGACTAGTCTTACACAGTTCCAACTTGGAACCATCAATCATATGGTAACTGAGATTAAAAATAAATAATAAATAAATATCTAGGAATCAATTAACTGCTGCTTTTCATAGTCCTCTCACGATGTGGTTCCAAGCAATCATAAATTATGCGTAAGGGTACCTAAATAATTTCGAAGAAATTTTGTTTCTGGCCGGGCACGGTGGCTCACCCCTGTAATCCCAGCACTTTGGGAGGCCAAGGCTGGCGGAATACCTGTGGTCGGGAGTTCAAAGTCAGCCTGACCAACATGGGGAAACCCCATCTCTACTAAAAATACAAACAAAATTAGTTGGGCGTGGTGGCACATGCCTGTAATCACAGCTACTCAGGAGGCTGAGGAAGGAGAATCATTGAACCCGGGAGGCAGAGGATGCAGTGAGCCGAGATCACGCCACTGCACTCCAGCCTGGGCAACAAAAGTGAAACTCCTTCTCCAAAAAATAAAATAAAATAAATGAATGAATGAATGAATGAATAAATAAATAAATAAATAAATAAATAAATTCTGTTTCTATAAGGCGATTTGATTTATGTTAAATAACATGGAAATTGTCAAAGATTAGCTAATGACAGATTTGAACCAGAATCTTGGTTACCTAATTACCCTTTATTTTTTTCTCCTTGTGAAGTCTAATTGTTGTGTGTATGCACACATATGTCTGTGTGTGTTTAGACATTTTTTTCTGTGCATTGTCTTTGTGATAATCGATTCTACTGTATTTCATATACAAATTGTTAGATAATTTATAACTTACTGTTTGCATGCACACACACACACAAATCATGTCTACAGTTTTCCTTTTTAAATTTACTCATTTAAACTCACTGGTGCCTGGTACATCTCAAGTAAGTTTTCACATTGCATTTCAAAACACTGAGGACTTCCTGGGAGTACACTGAGTTGTTTCTGGGAGACTTTCAAATGAACATACAATACGCAAAGCAACTCCAGTGATTTGTTTTTTATCCAGTGATTTATTAAGGAAACTAGATTTTATCAAGCAAATTAAACAGTGTTCATCTTTATAAATACATGACCAGGAGATACTGGAAAAACAAAATCTGTGAGACCATTTATTGTTTACTCTTTGTTGCTTGTATTGTTTTCATAGAAGCATGCAAAATATATTGTCCTTTATTCTGTACATAAGCATTATTTTTGTAATTTTCACTCATTACTACATGGGAATAATTAGTAGAAACTATTATCTTCCCAATTAATTAATGCAAAAGTACTACAATATGCTGCAAAGGCACTTACAAATCTTTGCATATATTTAAATTTTTGCAAATGCTCTCTAAAGAACAAATTTTAATATGACTTATATTCCACTAAAATATGTAAAGTATTTTACAATAGTTTAATGACATTAAAATGCTAATTAATGACACTTAACAGAAATCAAGGGCTTTCATATAAAGGACTCAAAGTGGCAGGAAAACTGCTAATTTATTAGAGCATTACAACATTATAAATTAACACTGTACCCTATATTCTTTAACAAATTAATTTTAAACAAAGCTTGGGAGGACTTAAGGAGTTGATGAATAAAACTGAAATTGCTAAACTTTATATTAGTTACTAAGAATAAGAGGAGTAGAAAAACACGTAGTAAAAAAGTAGTATCCTATAACTCAAAAACCCAAATCAAGCTTTTTCCTGATTAATAATTCCAATTTTGGCCGGGCGCGGTGGCTCACGCCTGTAATCCCAGCACTTTGGGAGGCCGAGGCGGGCGGATCACAAGGTCAGGAGATCGAGACCACGGTGAAACCCCGTCTCTACTAAAAATACAAAAAATTAGCCGGGCGCGGTTGTGGGCGCCTGTAGTCCCAGCTACTCGGGAGGCTGAGGCAGGAGAATGGCGTGAACCCGGGAGGCGGAGCTTGCAGTGAGCCGAGATCGCGCCACTGCACTCCAGCCTGGGCTGGGCGACAGAGCGAGACTCCGTCTCAAAAAAAAAAAAATAATAATAATAATAATAATAATTCCAATTTTTTGCTAAAATATGATGTGTTTGAAAGAGAAATTTTTACAAAACCACAACAACATCATAATTAAAAGTGGTATTCAAAATATCTGTTATCTGTTATTTTCTTTTGGTCATCTTTCTTTAAACTTATTTAAATGACTATTGAGTCAGCAGTTTTATCTCCTAAAGTCATGTTCTTTTATTTCTCTACATATTAAAGTTTTCAATAAAACCATAAAAAATGAAGCTGAATATTAACACCCTAAATCCTGTATATTTGTCAAGAGCAATGACTGATAATTCAACAGGCATGTAACGATATTGGTATTGAGGAGGCAAGTGTATCATAACAAAGAAAATTGACTATGAGTAAGAAGAAATGATTTAGGCCGGGTATGGTGGCTCATGCCTGTGATTCCAGTACTGTGGGAGGTTGAGGCGGGTGGATCACGTGAGGTCAGCAGTTTGAGACCAGCCTGGCCAACATGGCAAAATCCCATTTCTACTAATTAATTATATTTAATTATATTATATAACAATAATAGAATATATAAGTATGACATATAGTTTATTATAATGTAATTGTTAGATAATTATTATTATATCTATATATTATTATATAATGATAGTTATATTTAATTTGATTGAATTATGGTCAGTGAGCATTGCCTGTATCGAAATACGCCTAATTTCTTTTTTTTTTTTTTTTGAGACGGAGTCTCGCTCTGTCACCCAGGCTGGAGTGCAGTGGCCGGATCTCAGCTCACTGCAAGCTCCGCCTCCTGGGTTTACGCCATTCTCCTGCCTCAGCCTCCCGAGTAGCTGGGACTACAGGTGCCCGCCACCTCGCCTGGCTAGCATAATTTCTTTTAATAAAGTAAATGCATTATTATATGACATATATACAAATATATGTATTATATGTAACTATTAAAATATTACATTTTAAAACATTACACGTTTATAATAGCATATATATTAAATATACAGATATATTATTATTATTATTATTATTTTTTTTTTGAGACAGAGTCTTGCTCTATTGCCCAGACTTGGAGTGCAGTGGCGTGATCTCGGCTCACTGCAAGCTCCGCCTCCCAGGTTCACGCCATTCTGCTGCCTCAGCCTCCTGAGAATCTGGGACTACAGGCACCCGCCACCACGCCCGGCTAATTTATTTTTGTATTTTTAGTAGAGACGGGATTTCACCATGTTAGCCAGGATGGTCTAGATCTCCTGACCTGATGATCTGCCCGCCTCGGCCTCCCAAAGCCTGGGATTACAGGTGTGAGTCATCGTGCCCGGCCCAGATATATTATCTTTAAAAAATTAATCAATACTCTTTCACCAAATTTTCTCAATTCAAAATTTCTTATTGTAAGCCTCAAACAAAATTCAACAATAAGATAATCCTTTTTAAAAAATAAATTAAAGGTTTCATTGGGGGGCTTAATCATAATTCAGAGCTATGTCACATCAGGACTTAAGCTATTTGGCTGATTTTCATTACTTCTATAGGAAATTATTTATAATTGAATACAGCTGCAATATATACCCTAATGTTTAGCTTATTATTTCAATGAATATAATATTGGTATCTTCTATAGTAAATCTAAATGAAATTCTCATATATTATTTTTACATTATACTGTCTCTTCAATTTTTACAATTTCATTATCTGTGAAAATGTATGTTTACTGTAGAGCATTTTAAAATTATTTAGTATTCAATAGCATATTTTTGGAAAATATTTTTGCAAATCAATTTTAATATATTGGTATAATTTGGGCCGGGTGCCCCAATTATAATTATATAAAATTATATTTCTATAATTATTAAATATTTTATAAATATTAAATATATTTATATAATTATTAAATAGTATAAAATTATTAAATATAATAATTATATATAATAATCCTTTTCTTCTCCTTCTTCTTCTTCTTCCTCTTCTTTTCTTCCTCTTCTTCTTCCTCTTCCTCTTCTTCTGCTTCCTCTTCCTCTTCTTCCTCTTCCTCTTCCTCCTCTTCCTCTTCCCCTTTCTTTTCCCCTTCCTCTTCCCCTTCCTCTTCGTCTTCTTTTTTTTGAGACAGAGTCTCGTTCTGTTACTCAGGCTGGAGTGCAATGGCACAATCTCAGCTCACTGCAGCCCCTCCTGGGTTCAAGCGATTCTTGCGCCTCAGCCTCTCAAGTAGTTGGGATTACAGGTGTGCTCCATCGGGCTAAATTTCGTATTTTAGTACAGATGAGGTTTCACCATGTTGGCCAGGCTGGTCTTGAACTGCTGACCTCAATTGTTCCCCCTGCCTCAGCCTCACAAAGTGCTGGGATTACAGACGTGAGCCACTGTGCCCGGCTGCACCTAGATAATTTTTTTTTTTTTTTTTTTTTTTTTGTAGAGATGACAGTCTCACCATCTTGCCCAGACTGGTCTTGAACGCCTAGGCTCAAGTGACCCTCTAGCTTCAACTTTCCAAAGTGCTGGAATTGTAGTTTGCAGCCACTGCACCAAACCCATTTGCTCATTTTTAAATTGGTTGTTTGTGTTTTTGCTATTGAATAATTTGAGTTACTTAAATATTTTGGATATTAACCTCCTGTCAGATGCAGAGTTTGTAAATAGTTTCTCCCATTCTCTGGTTTGTCTCTTCACTCTACTGATTATTATTTCCTTTACTGTGCAGAGGTTGTTTAGTTTGGTTTAACTCCACTTGTCTGTTTTTGCTTTTGTTGCATGTGCTTTTGAGGTCGGATCCAAAACTCCCTTGCTGAATCCAATTTCATGTAGCATTTTTTCCTATGTTTTCTTCTAGTGATTTAATAGTTTTGGGTCCTTCATTTAAGTCCTTAATCCACTTAGAGTTCTTTTTTTTTTTGTATACAATGACAGAGGTCTAGTTTTATTCTTCTTCAGGTAGTCTTCTTGGTACTGTTGTCAGAAATCAGCTAACTGTGAATGTAAGAATTTACTTATGGGTTCTCTATTCTGTTAATGTATGTGTCTGTTTTTATGCCAGTACTGTACTGTTTTGATTGCTACAGCTATGTAGTATATTTTTAAGTCAGGTAGTGTGATGCCTCCAGCTTTGTTCTCTTTAGTTAAGATTGCTTTAACTATCAAGAGCTTTGGCATTTCTATATACATTTTAAGATTATTTTTCAATTTCTTTGAAAAATGTTATTGGTATTTTGATAGGAATTACATTGAATCATTAGATCACTTTGGATAATATGAATATTTTAACTACATTAAATCTTACAGTTCACGAACAAGGAATATCTTTTTTATTTATTTTGTGTTTAGGGTTTTCTATATGTGTGATCATGTTTTCTGAAAACAGATAATTTGGCTCCTTTGTTTCCAATGTGGATACCTTTAATGTGACTTGCTTGCCTAATTTTCAGCATTGTGTGGAATATAAGTACTGTAAGTGTGCATCTTTGTCTTGTTTCAGATGTTAGAATGAAAGCTTTCAACTTTTTACATCCAATATGATATTAATATATGGCCTTTATTGTGTTGTAATATGTTATTTCTGTATCTAATGTGTTGTGTTCTTATCATAAATGGGTGTTAAATTTTAATGGATTTTTTTCAATATCTCCCCAAACTATCATATGGTTTTTATCTTTGATTCTGTTAATTTGATGCATCACATGTATTAATTTCAACATATTGAACCATCCTTGCGTCCCTGAGATGAATCTCACTTGATCATGGTGCTTTTAAATTTGTTGTTTAATTCACTTTGCTGGTGTTTTCTTGGGGATTTTTGCATCTATGCTTCTCAGAGAGATTGGCCTGTACTTTTCTTTTTTTGTGTGTTCTTGTATAGCTTTGATATCAGAGTGATGCTGGCCTCATAAAATGAGTTTCAAAGTAGTTCCTCCTTTTCGATTTCTGAGAATAGTTTGAGTAACGTTGGCATTTATTTTATGTATGTATGTATGTATGTATGTATTTATTTATTTTTGAGATGGAGTCTTGCTCTGTCGCCCAGGCTGGAGTGCAGTGGCACGATATGGGCTCACTACAAGCTCGGGCTCACCACAAGCTCCGCCTCCCTGGTTCACGCCATTCTCCTGCCTCAGGCTCCCCAGTACCTGGGACTACCGGCACCTGCCACCACGCCCGGCTAATTTTTTCCTTTTTTTTTTTTTTTTGTTTTTTGTATTTTTAGTAGAGACGGGTTTTCACCGTATTAACCAGGATGGTCTCGATCTCCTGCCCTCGTGATCTGCCGGAGTTGGCCTCCCGAAGTGCTGGAATTACAAGAGTGAGCCACGGCGCCCGGCCAACATTTGTTTTTAAATGTTTAGTAGAAGCCGGTGAAACCATCACATACTGGACATTTCGTTGATGGGAGATTTCTTATTACTGCTTTTCTTTCATTGCTTGTTATTGGTGTGTTCAAGTTTTGTATCTCTTCATCGTGCAATTTTGGTAAGTTGTATGTGTTTGGGAATTTATTTGTTTCCTTTATGGCCTCCAATTTTTTGCTATAGTTGTTCATAATTATGTATTACAGCTACAATCTTTTGTATTTCTGTGTTGTCCATCGTAATGTCTCTACTTTCACCTCAATTTTTGTCTTTCCTGCTTTTTTTAAATTAGTGTAGTTAAAGGTCTGTCTCTTTAAAAATTCTTTAAAAATACTCAGCTTATTGTTTCATTGATCTTACATGTTTGTGCTCGTTTTTACATCTGCTTATATCTTTATTATTTATTTCCTTCTACTTATTTTAGGTTTAGATTGTTTTCATATTTTATCTCTTTAAGGTGTATCTCGTTTAGGCCACTTGAGATATTTCTACTTTTCTGATGTAGGTGTTTATTGCTAAAAACTTGATTTTAGAACTGCTTTTGCTGTATCCAACAGGTTTTGATAAATTATGCCTCCATTTTCATTTATGTGAAGGAATTTTTAAATTTCATGTTTAACTATTGTATTGACTCATTCATTATTCAGAAACATGTGGTTTAACTTCCATGTACTTGTCCAGTTTCCAAAGTTCTTCCTGTTATTTATTTCCTGTTTTATTTCATTGTGGTCAGAAATGTTACTTGGTATAATTTTGATTTCTAAAATTTTTTTAAGGCTTGTTTTGCGGCCTAACATATTTATCCTGAAGAATGTTCCAGGTGTTGCTGAAAAAAAATGTGTATTCTTTAGCTTTTGGATGGAATGTTTTGTAAATGTCTGATTGGTCTTTTTGGTCTAGAATGTAGTTTAACTCTGATGTTCCTTTGCAGATTTTCTGTCTGGATGATCTGTCTGGTCCTATAAGTGGGATGCTGAAATCTCCTACTATTGTTGTATTGAAGAGAATCTCTCAGTTTAGACCTATTAACATTTGTTTTATATATCTAGGTATTCTGGTGTTGGGTGCACATATATTTACAATTGCTGTATTGACCCATTTATCATTATATAATGGCCTTCTGTCTTTTTTGTTTGTTTTTTTACCATTTTTGACTTAAAGTCTGTTTTCTTTAAATACAACTACTCTTGCTCTTTATGCTTCTACTTGCATGCAGTATTATTTTTGCTTCCTTTCATTTTCATTCTATACATGTCTTTTAAGTATAGTAAGTTTCTTGTGTGCAGCACGTAATTGGGTCACGATTTTTTTATCCATCCAACCACCCTGCATTTTTATTGGAGCATTTAGGCCATTTACATTCAAGGTTATTATTGATAGGTCAGGACTTAGTACTACCATTTTGTTATGTGTTTTCTGTTTGTTTTGTAACCCTTTTCTTCCTTTTTTTCTTTTATACGGTCTGCTTTGTGGTTAAGTGATTTTCTTGGTAATACATTTTAATTCCTTGCTTTTTATTTTTAGAGTATCATTATAGGTTTTTGCTTTGTGGTTTCCATGAATCTTAAAAAAAAGTTATAATTTTAGCCGGTTATTTTGCACTCCAGACAATTTAGCTTTGATCACAAATAAAAGAAACAAATGAATAAAAAGTTAAAAAAAAGGAAAAAAAAAAAAAACTCTACACTTTAACGTCATTCCTCTCCTCCATATTCTGATTTTTTAAATTTCTCATTTAGCATATTTTATATTGCTTACTTCATGAAAATTGTGGTAGTTATTTAAATAGTTTGGTTTTGTAGTCTTCATGCTAAAAATATGAGTGCTTTATAACACGCAATGTATTCAGACTATTACGATATTCTGAATTTGCCCACATACTTACTTTTATCAGTGAATTTTATACCTTCAGATGTTTTCTTATCACACATTTTCTTTCAGATTGAAGATTTCCCTTTAGTATTTCTTTTAAAAGAGTTCTGGTGTTGATAAATTCACTCAGCTTTTGTTTGTCTAGTACATTCTTTCTCTTTTCTTTATATCTGAAGAATTGATTTGCTGAGTATGCTATTCTTCATTGAAAGTCTTTTTTCCCTCAGCACTTTGAATGTATCACCCCTCTTTCTTCCATCCTGTAAGATTTTCCATGAGAAGTTACTGCTGAGTGTATTCAGAGTTCCATTATATATTTTGTCCTTTTTTTCTTGCTGCTTTTAAGATCTACTTTTTTTTTCTCACTTGTCCTCTGAGAGATTGATTATTATATATGCGAAGGGAGTCTATCGGCATTTAATCTGATTGGTAACTAAACACTTCCCTGAACCTGTATGATACATCTTTATAAATATAATCCAAAGAAGGTTAAACACTTTTTCATGTTAGAAAATACTTTCTGTATGGTTTATTATACAGAAATGGGAGCCAAATAATGTATCTTTTGAACTTCAGGAGACTAATATAAATAATTAATGAGGAGGACTGAAGTTATAATTTGATTTTGAAAAATTATCAAAAATAAAAAGTTTAAAACACTTGATATAACAAAATAGGATCATAGGTTATTGTAAAATAAGTCATTCATTTACTCAAAGTGATAACTCAAAGATTTCAAAATAAGCAGAAACCTTTATTTTTGAAAGGGGAGACTTAATTTTCCAAACAGTAAGTCTTAATAAAGACAGCACAAGGCCGATTAGATCTGTCTCTCAAATATTATAAACAATTTGTAAAATGTTAACCTTGACTATAAGATATAATTTACATAAGCCTTTTTATAACCTTTATAACCATTTATTTAAAAGTGGGTTAATGCCCCAGGAAAATCTAGTTAATCTGACACCGAATCCTATATGCCAGTCTTGCACAGTTTGCCTTTGACATTAATGATTAATTTATAGAGAAGCTGAACTTAATTTATCTCTCAAAATTGGCCATTGCAACCTCTTCCACAATAGTCCTTGGGCCTTGAGTTGCATAGTTTTAATTTCTGGCTCTGTGTCTCACGAATGCACTTTATTTTGATTGGCATCTTCTACTGGGTCTGAAGATGAGGCTTTAACTGCTGTCACTTTTTAAGATTTAGTCGTCACTTTTTAAGATGAGGGAGCTGAGTTATAGAGAGATTAAATACCTTGCCTGAGGCCTCATAATTGGAAAGTAGTAAGCTTAGGATTTAAATCCAGGTCTTTCTGATGCTAAATTCCTTTCTTTAGCCACAATATGATACTGCTTATCAGGGAAATAGCAAATGCTGTGACTTGGGGTTCTTTTTAGACCTAGGAGTCAAAGCACTGTAATTCAATGGCATAAGGACTTTGAAAGCACATACAAAATGTTACACAGATGCAATAAATTTAATTCCAAAAAAAAACTCAGTTGTTTTCTAAGCAAACCAACACTTAATAATAATGACATAGGAATTATTTTGATAAAACAAAATTTGTTAGGCCAGTTACCAAAAGGCAAAAGAAAAGAGCTTCTGCAGTGTGACTGCTATTCCCTATGGGGAGTACATTTAGATAACCTGCAAGTCAGATCTACTGAAAGCGGTACTTGAATTAGACATAGGAGGTGTGTCCTGGGTCATATGTGAAAATTTTGGGATTCACAGAGAAAGATTTGAAGCCAAAAGCACAGAATATTTTGTTGAAAGAGAGCACTTCCTGTAGACTTTTTTTTAAAAAATTTATTTATTATTATTATACTTTAAGTTGTAGTGTACATGTGCATAACGTGCAGGTTTGTTACATATGTATACTTGTGCAATGTTGGTGTGCTGCACCCATCAACTCATCATTTACATCAGGTATAACTCCCAATGCAATCCCTCCCCCCTCCCTCCTGTAGACTTTTAACATAAAACATTTTTAGCATCAGCCACAACAAACAGAACCTGAGGAAAGAAAGGAAAAACAAAACAAAACAAAAAAATATAAAGAAGCTGAGAATGAGACAGGATAAAAGTTGAACTTTGTATAGCATATATTATATTTTTTAAATTTTATTAAGAGTAAAACAATACCTTAAAAAATCTTATTGTTTTTAGCATAGAAGTGGGTTTTTTATATCAAAACCCAATCTCTAGAAAGACCATTATAAAAATAATTTTCCTTTAATTATAGACAACTAGATCATAGAAAAGTTTTTGTTGTTGTTGTTGTTTAATATAAATCCTCTTATTATGTCTCTCACAGACCATACATGACATGCTTGGACATGGTTTGTCCTGAATATCCCTCTTTCTTAGACAATCATTTTATTCTAGGGCAAAATTTTACCATACAAGTTTTTCTCATATCAAATTATTTTTCTTTAAGCTTTCTTATCAAAAATTCCCCCATATTTCTATAACTTTCTTTACATCTTTCTTATTTCTTATTTCCTCATTCCTTTTACCTTGTTTTATACATAATCTTTAAATGAGCTTTGAATTAGACAAATTTATTCACCTTTTAGCATCAACACACAGTTTTTTTAAAGAAAAAAATGCTTTTCTACTATATATAATTTTAATTGGAAAATACCCATTTAAAAAAATCTATTATTTAATTTAACTTTAGGTTCTAAATTATGACAAATTGTTCTACAAGTATTTATCCCATAACATTTTCCTAATGTTATTTTACTAGCTCACCTAAATTATTTATGAAAACTGAGATAGTCATCATTTAAAGTTATTTGCCTGTCAGCCATTTTATAGTCTGTGAATTTCAGGTGTTTACATAAGAAACTTCAGAGTCAATATATGGCTATTGTACTAAATAATTAAAGATTGGGCTGCTTTCACTAAACCAATATTAATGTCTTATTTATAAAAAATTATACAAGCAAAGATCATTCTGTTTTGGGCTGAGTTTATAGTTTAATAACCCTTATGTCAAATTTTGACACCTTATAGTATTTGACAAGAATAAGTATGACATCTCTTGATCAATAAATACAAACAAAAATGTGTACTGACATTTCTTAACACATTTGTAATATTACTTTACAAATAATTTTAAAGCTGACTTATTAAAGATTTTGCTTAAGTTACATGAACTTGAAAAGCATTTGGATTACTATTTAGTTTTTGAGTATTCTTTAAATTTAAGGCAAATTTTGTACCTAGTGGCCAAAACTGTGTAACAGAATATATGTACATATACATAAACACACACACACACACACTCACGCAAACAAAGATCCTATAGCTTTTACTTCAGAACCCTAGCCATAAGATATTAATACAAACTCATTGGCTCGCAAAAACTATAGCAAAATTCATGATTGGATGCAAACAGTGGAATTTTTTTTTTTTTTTTTTTTTTTTTTTTTTGAGACAGAGTCTCGCTCTGTCGCCCGGGCTGGAGTGCAGGGACCGGATCTCAGCTCACTGCAAGCTCTGCCTCCCGGGTTCACGCCATTCTCCTGCCTCAGCCTCCGGAGTAGCTGGGACTACAGGCGCCGCCACCACGCCCAGCTAATTTTTTTGTATTTTTAGTAGAGACGGGGTTTCACCGTGTTAGCCAGGATGGTCTCGATCTCCTGACCTCGTGATCCGCCCGTCTCGGCCTCCCAAAGTGCTGGGATTACAGGCTTGAGCCACCGCGCCCGGCCCAAACAGTGGATTTTTATTTCAGTAGAGAAGTAACAGCTGGCTTAAAACAGGCAGAAAAGAAAGCAGAGTGATGGAGAACTCAGGAACTTTATAGGTGCAGGTCGAACTTCAGGCTCTGAATTTTTCTTAATGCAATTTACCTGTCAATTTAAAATGTGCACAAGAACATACCTAATGTGTAGCCACCTGGAGTACTGAAAAATCTGGTGTGCCCTTCCATTTACACAAGCACCTGCAAGTAGGGGCACTATAAAACCAAATAGGGTGCCTGAGAGGGGTCATTCGTCTTGTCTTTCATTATTCATAGATGATTTGTTTTTCACATTTCTTTTTCTTAAAAGGAGGAACTGAGCTGTGGCCAAGGCTTTTAGTGGAGTGAGTCGTGTGTGCTGATTGTGTGTGGGACTTCATAGTGTGTCACCACTGATTCATTTCCACCTTCTTACTTGCCTCAGTTTCTCTCTCCATTGGTCTAGCACCTCCAGGAGGGCTCAAAGTGTGGAGTGGTCAGCTTCTATATGCACTTCCTGGATAAGCCTTTTAAAACTAACTTTGTTGGGAATTCTCTGTAGGGCCACTGCACATTGTGAGGGGCAGGAGAAGTCAACCCCCCAGACACTACCACTTGGCCCCTAGTTACCCAGGGGGGCCTTTCAGCTGGGAGGAGCAAAATGCTCTTTTTCTTCAGAGCTGAGAAAACTCAGTCTTTCATTTGTTTATGAAAATGGCAGTTCGGTTCCTCATGAATATGAGCAGACAAACCAATTGAAATTTATTTCGGGAGGCAAGGCAATGGAGAATACTCTTAGAATGTACCTCTGAATTAGAATCCTAAACAACAACGTCCTAGAAGGAGAAAAAAAAAAACCGCCAAGACCATTTCCTGAAAACTATCCTCAGCCATTTTTAACTTTGTAGTTCTCATTCACCGTTACACACACCATGGTAAATCCTCTCGTAGTACAAGGTAATCTCTGGTATCCCCCAAAGCCAAAGGGGTCAGGTAATACAAATACTGGAGAGAATAGTTTTAGACCTAAAAAGAATCTGCCCATAACTCTTGAGAATCCAACAAGAAAACAGAACACCCCCAAAAGGGGTGAGTGGTGACTTTGTTTTATTTACAGCGTTCAAGTCATTAGAAGCCTTCTCTAGATTTTCTTGGAACCAAAAATGGCGCAGGGAGAAGGAGGAATAAGGGGAAAGAAAAGTAAGTGAAAGAACAATTGTATTTTTAAGACAGGAAGCAAAAACAGAAACCAAGTACATGGCTTTGTTTTGTTTTGTTTTGTTTTGTTTTGTGTTTACTCTTTTGCAGCCGTAAGGAATTTTAGCCAATTCAGAGAGGCCTTGTTATCCATAATTTGGAATTCTGATTCAGATTTGACCAAGTCAGGTGGAGTTGGTCAAATCTGATGAAAGACCAGAACAAACAACAAAAATACCCCCACAATATGATTACTGAGTATTACTGAGGAGAAATTAAGACCAGCTGACTGTTAATCGCAACTTTAGCCAAGCCAAAACCCTAATTCAGCCACTTACCTTGGTGTGGGTCTCAGGCTGAAGACTGCTCTCTACCATTGTAGAAGTAGAAAAAAATTCAAACTTGCCTTCCGTGTTGGAAGCTAGCTCAAACTCCAGAAAGGAGTTACTGCCTTCCATCATTATGGAAGCAGGAAAACTTGCCCTCCTTATTGGAAGAAAGTAAACCTCCAGAAAAGAGTTGTACGTTAAAATAAACTTTGGATCTCAACCAGATTTTGGGAGATCAGGGATTCTCTGGAGGGAGGGAAGCTCATAGACCTCAGCAAATTATCCCATTGGTTTGAGCCATAAAGAAAGCTTAAGCTGGTACCAAGCACCAATAAGAGATTTGTGAAAGGTCAGAGCCGCCTCCACCTCTACTCAGACTCCGTTGCATTGGTTGCCAAATTGTGAACCCCAAATATCTGACACACCTCTCAGTCAATCTAAAACATTTATTTTGCCAAGGTTAAGGATGCACCTGTGACACAACCTCAGGAGGTCCTGATGACAGAAGCCCAAGGTGGTCAGGGTACAGCTTGCTGTTACACATTTTAGGGAGACAGGAGACATCAATGAATATGTGTAAGGTGTACATTGGTTCAGTCCAGTAAGGCAGGACAACTTAAGGTGGGGTTCCAGGTCATAAGTATATAAGAGACAAAAGAATGCATTTTTTTGAGTCCTTCATCAGCCTTCCACTGAACACTGGCTCAGTGTATCTGCATTTTTACATAAACAGTAGGGCAGAAGACGCAATCGAATATGCTTTTGTTTCAGGCGAGCCTCAGAGGATGACTTTGAGTTCTGTCTGTCTTTTCTCCACAAGGAATTTCCTTGTGGGCAAATTGTGAGGGTGGTATGCAGCTTTTCATCTTTGTAGCCATCTTATTTAGAAATAAAATGGGAGGCATGTTTGTCTGTCATAGTTCCCTACTTTGCTTTTCCCTTGGCTTAGTGATTGTGAGCTTCTGAGATTTATTTTCCTTTCACAGTGTATGCATTTACTTATACTTTGTTTTTAAAATCTTTTAGGAATTCTCATCATTTAAAATATTCCCTAGATTTAATATTTACCAGATGCAAAATTTTAGATGAAATGCTCACTTTTCATAAATGAACTGTTTCTTTGGAAAATGTTGGAAATTTACATTTATTAATTTAACACTACATTAAAAACAAAACATGATTTGCTATCAAAGTCTTGAAAAATTTGGTCTCAATGAGAGTTTATTATTATCCAATGAAGATAATTTGCTTATCCCATCCCAAATTCTACACTATCTTTCAAATGTATTCTGATAATTTCCTTTACTATAAGTTACATAAAGTTAGTTTCAGTAATTTTTTAAGTTTTTTTTTTTTACCCTGAAGCAGATCTTAAATTTGTGGGCTATAGATAGGATATATGTAATAACCCTTTAGTCATTTTTAGCTATGCATAACATAAATTGAACCAATAATTATGTATTGAATACATTAACTGACAATTTTTTTCTAAGCTATTACATTTTCAAATATGATGTAATATGTTCTCTAAAATTTATGTATATTTTTGGGTGGTTTGTTGCATGATCTTCAACATCAACACCTCTTTGGCATAGTTATTTTCCTAGTCACTTCTAACTCACTTTCTCCTTGGAAACTGTATCAAAACGTCTTTGTAAAATGCTTCACATCCCCCTTCACCTTTTGCTGATTGGTGACCTTCTCTCCTCAGTTACAGAAAAAGTAAATGCCTCCTAGCACCTGTAACTTCAGTCCACTAACCTATAGCCGCAGAGATCTTCCTAAAGGAAAAACTCATCATGTTTTCATGATGACCTTTCAATTGTGTCTCATTGTGTTTATAGAAAGCTTTTTTGCCTGTGCTATAGATTGTGCTATGGATGGGATTATGCAATACTTCTTCCAACTACCTTCTTCCTTTCTTAATTGTATTACAAAGACTGAATCATTAAACATTAAGAATCCTATGTCCTTTGCAGCTATATATCAACATAATATTGGACATGCAAATTATTGGAGAAGAATAAGACTTTTTCTTCCCCAAAATGATATAGATACTTAAGTAGAGGAGGTTGTTCTCAGCATAACTCCTAATGATACAAGTCAAAATATTATATTTATAACATTAATACATATTAGACACAAGGGATTAAACTTTCTCTAGCACTCTGTTAATGTATGTATATGCCATATCTCCCTAGTATTAGAAAAATCATAGAAGGTAAAATTCTTGTTTCAGTTTTATACATCCAAAACATGTATTTGAAAAGAAGTTTAGTTCCTGGCCCAAGTGCACATATCTAATAAGTAACAGACTTGGACACATACTAAGAACAATATGAGCCCCAAATCCACTTACTTGGATACTATCAAGCTTCACTATGCTTTACAAGTCCCTTTATTAATAGCCCACCTCTAACCTACTCAGTTTTCATCTCACTGCAGTTTCTATTACTTTTTCTATTTTAAAGTAATAAGGCACATCTCTCTATCACTTTAAGACACTTTACTCTTTGTTTTATTTGGGCTTTGACTGATAATCTCTGTTCTTCCTCACCTCTTTCATTTCTATCTTGTGAATGTCCTGCTGTGTTTCAAATGGCCTTACCACTTAGTTTTTATAATGGTGTTTATTTTTTATCATAATAAAAATATCATGGTGTTTATTATTATCGTGGTGCTTATTGTTAAAAATGTATTTTATGTCAAAGAATAAGAGGCTGTCTCTTGACACTCAATGTGTGCTCTGTCTCATGTGTATGTTTCTATGAAAACACCTAGCCCACATGAACAGAGGATGATAGGCTGACTCACAGGAAAGGAAAGTGAGCCTGTAGACTTGGGATTTAATCTCCAACTAAGATAGTAACAATGTTTCAGTTTATTTTTTATGTAGAAATTAAATATATTGCACAAAAACTCTGTTTACTTTCCAAAATAATGCATTGATGGCACCATTTAATTGAAACATAATAATAAAAGAACTACTTTAACATTCACAATTATCACACTGTATGAGAGATAAAATACATTTTACTACACTGATATTCAAAGCAAGCAAATGGGATGAATCATGAGTGAATGTCTTCCTCAAAAATAATTGTACATGCACATATGTATGTATTGTGCATGTGTGTATTAGTGTGTGTACATAGCATTATATGTAACAGTTTTGCAAAACTTGAACTGCTTAAAATGTTAAATGAATTTTTAATATTTGTATGTTTCAGAACTATTGACAATACAAAAAATGTGTTATGATCCCTTATAGAACCAAACAGAAAGTCTAAATAAAATGGATTGATGGCAACTTTAAAAAACTAAACTTTGTTTTTAAATTAAAAAGTTCAGTTACAGATTTCTTACACATTTTCATTTAAACATCAATTAACATAAAACAAATTTGTTTTATATTCCCCAGGGACTCAAAGTTAAATTGGATTTTACTATCCAAATAAGTAAAAGAAATTGGTAAAAGTAAAAATTAATAAAGTTTTTGACGTGCAGAAATTGATTTATATATTAAGCAAAAGATTTAAAATTAAATGGGTCATAGAAAAGTGTTTTTATACAAAGGGATAGAATATTCTGACAGATGGTAAAATCATGCTAATAACAAAATTATGTTTTTAGTTGGCTTAAAATACTTTACATTTTTACGAAGTTTAATAATTTTACAAAATCACACTTTCTGCCCGTGGATGGCGCCCAGGAAGCATTGTTAAAGTCTCTCTTCTCACTGCAGTCATGCCTAAGTCAGAGTTTCATAAAGAGCCTGAACAGCTGAGAAAGCTCTTCATTGAAGGGTTGAGCTTTGAAACAACCGATGGGAGTCAGAGGAGCCATTTTGAGCAATGGGGAAAGTTCACAGACTGTGTGATAATGAGAGAACCAAACACCAAGCACTTCAGAGGCTTTGGGTTTGTCACAAATGCCACTGTGGATCAGGTGGATGCCTCCAGGAATGCAAGGTCACACAAGGTGGATAGAAGAGTTGTGGAACCAAAAGGAGCTGTCTCAAGAGAAGATTCTCAAAGACCAGGTGCCCACTGAAATGTGACAAAAATATTTGTTGGTGGCATTAAAGAAGACACTGAAAAACATCACCTAAGAGATTACTTTGAAGTGACTGAAATCATGACTGACTAAGGCCATGGCAGGGAAATAGGCTTTGCCTTTGTAAACTTTGATGACCATGACTCCGTGGATAAGACTGTCATTCAGAAATACTATACTGAGAATGGCCACAACTGTGAAGTTAAGAAAGCTCCATCAAAGCAAGAGATGGCTAGTACCTCATCCAGCCAAAGAGGTTGAAGTGCTTCTGGAAACTTTGGTGGTGGTTGTGAAGGTGGTTTCAGTGGGAATGACAACTTTGTTCATGGAGGAAACTTCAGCGGTAGTGGTGGCTTTGGTGGCAACTGTGGTGGTGGTGGATATGGTGGCAGTGAGGGTGGCTATAATGGATTTGGTAATAATGGGAGCAATTTTGGACGTGGTGGAAGTTACAATGATTTTGCCAATTACAACAATCAGTCTTCAAATTTTGGACCCATGGAAGGAGGAAACTTTGGAGGCAGAAGCTCTGGCCCCTATGGTGGTGGAGACCAACACGTTGCCAAACCACAAAATCAAGGTGGCTCTGGCGGTTTCAATAGTGGTAGTAGCTATGGCTGTGGAAGAAGATTTTAATTAGAAAACAAAGCTTAGCAGGAGAGGAGAGCCAGAGAAGTGACAGGGAAGCTACAGGTTACAAAAGGTTCGTAAACTCAGCCAAGCACAGTGGTGGCAGGTCCAAAGAAGACAGTTTTAGGCAAAAAACTCGAGGACTGTATTTGTGACTAGTTGTATAACAGGTTATTTTAGCTTCCTTTCTGTGGAAAATATAAAACATTCCAACAAAGGGTTTTACTGTAGGTTGGTTTGTTTGTTTCTTTGTTTGCACCCACACTGTTGATTGCTAAATGTAATAATCTGATCATGATGCTGAATAAATGACTTTAAAAAATATAAAATGCTGTGTAAAGTTAGTCTACTCTGAAGCCATCTTGCTAAATTTCCCCAAGAATGTGAAGTTTGAATTCCTTTAGGGTGATGCCAGGTTCTATTTGAAATTTATATACCAGTAGCTTGCGTGGAGAAGCCGTTGTCTTCAAAAATCTTGGTGTGGTTGGACTGATAGTTACTGTTGTGACCTGAAATTTGCCATTAAAAGGGATTACTCAAGCAAAATCATGGAATTATTGGTTATAAAAATCATTGTTGGCAAATCCTATGCAATATATCTAAATCAAATAATGGTACCAGACAAAATAATAGATGGGAATGAATCTTGTGTATCATTCATTATCATTTGCAATCAATAAATGATTGAATTCTCTTGAAAATAAATAAATAATTTTACCAGTATCACAAGTGTTACTTCAAGTATTTCATCTATAAAATATTATTGGTGTTGAGAACTTCTATTTTATGAAAGTCAAAATGTGGTTTTATTTATTTGTTTATTTATTTACTGAGACAGGGTCTCACTTTGTTTCCTATGCTGGAGCACAGTGGCATCATCACAATTCACTGCAGCCTCAACTTCCTGGGGATCAGGTGATCCTCCTGCTTCAGCCTACCAAGTAGCTGGAATGCCAGGCATGCGCCACCATGCCTGGCTAATGGTTTTCTGGCAGAGACGGAGTTTCCCCACGTTGCCCAGGCTCTTCTCAACCTCCTGAGCTGGAGTGATCCACCTGCCTCAGCTGGGACTACAGGCATCAGCCACTGCATTGACACAAAAGGTGATATGTGATTTAGACGCACCTCATGCTTTATGAAGACAATGCACAGCACACAGAGGCATTAGAAAGTTGTTTTAACATGCATTGATGTAATGATCCTTATACTTTAATATATCCTTAAAAATTGTGGAAGTCATTATTTTCTGCCTATTAGGTAAGACTTGAAGTTTTTTTATACAAACATTGAAAATTGACAGATGCAAAAAGCTGAAAATTGAATAATAACGTGTTGTTTTGAGTGTTATAAGCACTACTGTTAATTTTATATATATATATATAAACACACATGTATGTATGCATGTACCTACACAAACTATACAGATGTATGCACTTACAAAAATTGAGGTAATTCAAATAATACAAACTATATTCCAATATAAATATAATGGGACAAAACTTCATAAAGTACACCCACCATTTTTGATGAAGCTCTTCTATTCACCGTCATGTTTTTTACTACCTATATTCTCATCAACTTTGACGATTACATCCAGTTTTCATTTAGCATCACTGTTGTATCATTGATCTTCTTTCGGTGAAGCTGCATTTCTCTGTGTTCAGATTTATAAAAGAGATAATAACCAGGGCCTAGTAAAATCCAAAACATCTCAGAGTGAATATTGTATTAAGCTTTCCTCATTCAAATTACGGTTTGGTTCCTCTTTCCTTGTTGGACCTAACAGATAAAACAAGAAAGCAGAAAGTTATGAATCCAAAAATTACACTAAGAATTTTGTTTCTGTACGGTCTGTGACTCCATATAATCCTATTTTGTCTTCAAGAAACAGGAGGGAAAGCAAAATAAGGTTATATAGACTCACAGATCCTACAGAAACCAAAACATGGTTCATAAAATTGCATGCTACTAAGAAGTTAAGACTGATGAGAACTGGGAAATATCCATTAGAATTGTTTATCTAATATTTAATTCTATATAGAATTGTATATTCACATGAATATTTGTTAGTACACTCAGAAGGGCCATTTTATTAGAATCTTAAGAGATGTTGAATTGATGAAGATTGAAAAGTGACTGGGAAGTAGAGAAATAGAAACACTCATTTAGACATCTGTTAAACAATCCAAGGCAAATTATTTTCTGTCATCCAGTAAGTTGCATTTTTACCCTGTTAATTATTTCCTTTGTTGTACATAAGCTTTCTAGTTTGATATGGTTTCAGTTCTTTAAATTTGCTTTTGTTGCTTATTCATTTAGTAGCATACCCAAAAAACCATTGCCAAGCCCAATACCATGAAGTTTTCCCCCTATGTTTTCTTCTAGGAGGTTTATTGTGCCAGAACTTATGTCTTATGTTTAAATCTTTAATATGTTTTGAATTGATTTCTGTGTATGGTATAAGGGTCCAGTTTTATTTTTTTTGCATGTGGATATTCAGTTTCCCCAATACTTAAGTGGAAATAAAGAAAAAATCCAATTTTTAATGACATTAAAAATATTGAAAAATGCTTAGGAATACTTTGAGCAGTGAGGTAAAACACTTGTACATGGAGACTATAAACCACTGATGAAAAAAATTAAAGGAGACAACAATAAATGGAAAGAAAACTGAACTGTTGTTCATGGATTGGAAGAATTAATGTTGTTAAGATGTCTATACTACCCAAAGCAAGCTACAGATTCAATGAAATCCAAATCTCAATTTTTTATAGAAATAAAAAAATCAATTCCAAAATTTATAGGGAACCACAAAAGACCCAGTATAGCCAAAGCCATTTTGAGGGAAAAAAAAAAGAAAGCTGGAAGTATCACATTAACTAACTTCAAACTACATTACAAAGGTACAGGAATCAAAAGAGCACAGTTCTGATGTAAAAATAGACACATAGACCAATGAGACAGAATAGAGAGGTCTGAAATAAACCCTTACATAGATGGCCAACTGCTTTTTGACAAGAGTGCTAAAAATGCACAGTAGAGAAAGGACAGCCTCTTTATACAGGCTTCTGAAACCAAGTTTATTGAGAGAAACTCAAAGAAGAGTGACAGGTAGGCAGTTCTCTACTTGTTTGCTAAATTCTCAGCAAGATTACAAACATGTGGTAGTGGCACATACCAGATCTCTGGAAAGGGATTACTGTCGTTGAATTGTGGGTTGTTTAAGTTGTATGTCTGGAGAAACATCAGCTTCTCCCCGTCTTGCAAAAAAAGCTTTCTAAAAAGCATACAGTTTGAGCATACCAGAACTCACTATCTCAATTTGCCTTCTCAGCTTGCATTGAGCATTGACATTAGTCTGAGACTCTTATAATAGATCTTTTAAAGATTCCAGTGTTACCCTGGGAGGTCAGCCTGGAGGAATTCAATTTTGAAAAAGTTTACCCTTTCTACTATTCTTTAATAATGGGGAAAATAAAGTTAGGCAGGACAGATGGGAACATTGAGATCGAGGTAGAAGATCATGAAACAGGTTTAACTGCTGCTGGAACTGACTTAGAATAAATATGAAAATTACATGAGGGAAAGCAGTTAAAATATTACATGAAGTGTCTTTGTGTTCCCAAATATGCAATAATCTACTATTTATAAAACTTTTCAAATGATTTAATAAATGTCACACATTTAATAATGAAAAGGAGCCAATAGCCAAGCAAGATAATGACAATTGCCATATTGCAGGTATAAACAAGGCAAATTGAAAAGCTATTATTAGATAATATAAGTATGCTTGAACATGTATGGATAGGCTTCGTATATGACATCATATCAGCTGAAACCTAAAAGGAGATGTCTCAGTCCTATACAAACTTTAGAAGCTTTTGTTTTCATGAATTTAAATAAACAATTTTTTTACATAGAGTTGCTACTTTGCATGAGTTTTTGTTGGTGCAAATATCCTCTTAATTTCTTTTACATTGGTCCTGCTTTTTGAAATTTTTTATTAAAATGATCAATAGGTTATAATAGATATTTAAAGCAGATAAAATACATATATTCTGATTTATATAAATTTGATAAATGTATTTATCTGACAAAAAAGTGATAACTCTAATGAACTTGAATTTTCTAAGAGAGTGTAATTGATTTTTTTAAGTTTAATTGGGAAAGAATTTAATTTTGAGCCTATTTCAGTAAATATGGTACAATTAATTAAAACATCCTGTAACCATTATGTCATATTTGAATTTTAGAAAGTATAGTTATCAGCACAAATTCTGCCAGATACCATAGGTGGAGATGAAGATTTATGTACAAGATACCTAATGAGAATTTTAACCCCAAGGATTAGAATGTGCAACAGTGTGAATTAAACAGAAAAAAATGGAGAGCCAATTCTGGGACATTGTGGAGTTAGTCACTAATATGTGCAGCAGATTCTTTAATCATTTGAGACCATCTTAGTATACCTATAAAACTGATTTCAGTTTTGTCCATCTGGAAGAAAAAGAGATATTTATCCACAAGCTCCTACTGACTTATGAGGCTTTTATTGCCCTATACCTCCAGATTGAAGATGATATCAAAAGAGAAACTCCAGGGAGAAAAGTGAAAAGATGATTTAGATCTGAATTGAGAAAATGTCAGTTTCATCATCGTGAAGTTAGATGAAGTCTACACAATCCTGATCACCACATTGGTGGCTAACATAAGAAACTAAAATAAAGTCTATACGTGGATTTAATGTGATGCATAAGCATGGCAATACAGTAAATCTCAACTATATATAATTTATTATCTTGAGTAGTTCAATAGAAATTAAAAAGAAAAAATGCAATCACAAATCTTTTCTATAATTCTCACTTTGTCTCAGATTTCTCCGTTCATACTCAACATAGTATTTTACATAAGAATGAAAAAAATCCTCATAGACCTTCCTTTGTGATCTTCCAAATCTATGTTAATTAATGCAGAATAACTCCAGAGGATTACTCTGCTAACTAAGAAAACATTTAATTGATTAATTAATTAATTTATTTTATTTGTCTTACAAGTTAAGGAAGCCCCATAAATGGTGTATAATTCAGTAAACTTACTATTTACTAGTTTATATTAGCAAAAATACAGTACCTCATTGGCCAGAAATCTGTCACATTTTGGAATAAAGATGGTCTTGGAAATTAGTGTGATTCAGATTTATAGAACTGAACAGTATGTTTGGAAAATATAAAAGAAGTATATACATTAACTCTATTTTGAACCTAAAAATAAATCAGTAGTCAATTAAAATTAATTAACATTTCTTTGCTTAAGTGTTTTTAACTACTCTTATGTTGGTTGAATTACATTTTAACAGTCAAGAAAAATTAAAATGAGCAGCAGTGGAAAGATAACATTAAGGCTCAATTTAGAAAATAATTTTAAAGGTGTATAGCAATTTTGAAACAAAGTAAAAAATGGTAGAAAAAATCTTTACACACATATAACTTACATTTAAAAATTGTGATGAGAAAAATAAGAGATAATGGTAACAGAATTTAAATAGTATCATAATATTTACATAGAAAATTATAGACATAAGTATTTGGCGCACACACAAAAAAGCAAAAGAAAGCAATTTCCTGTTTTTGCTGGAAACTTTCGTGAGAAAAACCATTAATCTTCCAGTTTATAGAATAAACTTTCAGCAACATTTTAAAACTTGAATTCATAACTGTAGAATAAGTAAAATACATAGAGAAATTTGGTGAACAAATCAGGCTGTTATTGCATCACTTTTAATGATCATTTTACCATTATTTCTCCTGTTACTTATTTTATATAATCCATAGTTAGGTTTTTGTAAGTCTCCTTTATTGTTTGGAATAATAAAATATTTAAATTAAAAGCATTGTACCAGCAAAGAAAAAATGAATTGTATTATTCTTGGTAGTGTCCAGAATAGCAGCATACTATTTATAATAATGATTCTATAGCATACTCAAAATGCTCTGCTTTAAAATTTAAGTATGCTTTTCTCATTAACACTTTTCTGAATGACTTAGTAAGCATCAGTGAAAAGAATGTCTAACATAAATGTAGTGTAAAAAGTATAAAATAAGTCAGAAGCAAAAAATGTGTAAAACGAATACTTGAAACTATATGAGAGTGCGTGCAACCTAGAAATAAAATTATATATAGTTTTCACATAAAAAATAATTAGTTAAACTGGGATCTAATTTTATTTCTTTGTAAATTGAATTAGAACATTAGAAGCCAGTTCTAGTTTCATAGTTTAAAAACTACACTGGCAATATTCTAAAAAAAAAAAATCAAATCTTTGATAACCTTGCTTCATAACATAGGCTGGCCCATTATGATTAATGGAGATGGCTATACACACAACAAATCAACAAAACAAAATAGAAACAAAGTATTTTTTTTCTATTTGGTTTTGTCTTTGGTTTTTTAAAAATGTTTTCTCTACCACCAAACAGTTGCTTTTCTATCTCAATTTTGTAAATGAGAAACCTAAGAATCAGAGAGATCAAGCATAAAGTAAGCATTATAGTAATGCTTATATTTTAGCTACAATTAAACACTCATACCTTTGAATTTTATAAGCTATTACATTTTTGTTATAAAAGGTTTCATTTTTTTTACTCAGTCATTTCTACTGCTGTTGTTTCAGTAAATCATTTTTTTGTCCCTTCATATATTCAGTATTCAATGGAAACATTTATCTATTTAAATATTATATGTTTTAATGGTATGATATAAAATAATATTTTTGCTGTGTATCTTATTTTTCATATTCATACAGTTTAAGGCTGTTAAAAAGTCATATGTGAAGATACTTTTTTTTATTGATAAACATTTGAAAATTGAACAACTATTAGGTATATTTGATTGAATGACAAACTAATGAAGATTCCAAACATACTCGTAAAATATGCTTGTCTTCTCTTTTGCCTCGTTTTATTACAGTCTGTGTTGACTCCTACCCATTAGTAAAACTCAAATACTCAATTTGTATTTTGTGTACCAAATTGTACTCAGTGTATTTTGTGTACTCAGTTATATTAATATATTAATAATAAGCATTTATTATAAAAACAAAATACCTCCAAGTAGTTAGGAATTTTCAAATTATAAATCAAACTTCACTTTGGATAATATATCAAAATTAGAGTTAATATTTAAATCCAGTGACCAATTTCATTCATATTTTATTATCCCATTTTCAAATGTCACGAATTTTCCTTTGCATTTTATTATCTGCCTCCTAATTCTCCAAATAAATAAACCAAGTAGAAACTCTAAATGTGTGTATAAACTAATAAAACAATGTTTATGGGTTTATGGTATCCAAAGAGTGTAAGTGGTTCATAATGATAAACCACTACATTGTATTATTTCATAAAATACATTTTATATATTAAAACAATTTATATACCCATACACATATTTAGAAACAAGGTCTTGCTTTGTCACCCATACTGGAGTATAGTGGTTTGATCTTTGCTCACTGAAGTCTTGAACTCCTGGGCTCAAGTCATCCTCCAACCTCAGCCTCCTAAGTAGCTGGGACTACAGTAGTATGCCACTGCACCTGGCATGCAGCTAATTTTTGGTAATTTTTTTTTTTTTTTTTTTGTAGAAACAGAGTATCAAAATGTCAGCCAGGTTGATCTTGAACTCCGGGCCTCAAGCCATCCTCCCATCTCAGCCTCTCAAAGTGCTGGGGCTACAGGCATGAGTCACTGCTGCCAGCCTGAACTGTACATTTTAAAGTGAATAAATAAATTTAAACTAAGATAGTAATTAAAATTGTATGTAGAAAAATGGAAGTGGGTGCTTAAATCTTTAAATCTGTACTCACAATACAACTTAGAGCATTTTTGGGGAGAGTTTCAATGCATAAACTTTACAATACTCACTTATCGGTGAGATACATTTCCACCAATCTGCAGATAATTGTCATCTTATAACCATATTGTCAAAAAATAAATTACATATGTTTCTAAGTTACTGTGGTTTTCTGATTCAAATGAAATTCAGTATAATTAATTACTGATTTTATATAGGTTCCTAGGATTATAGTAAGTAAATCACTTGGAAAATCAGGTACTAAAATAGCAACAAAGTTTAACAAAGAAACATAAGTTAACATCAAGTACAACCAAAAAAATTTGGAAAAGCTATAACAATTTCAAGAGGAAAATTTTTGACATAAGAAACAGAATAAAAATAAAATGATTGTACTTTTCCCGAGTGGTACTGTTGTCCTCACAATTAATTGCTTTATTAAATAAAGTTTTTCTTTTCTGAATTCCACAAAGTCCTCTGCAGATTTTTTTACATCTTTTCATAATAATTATCCAATTTGTAAATACTCATTTCTCTAAAGTGAATTTCATATGTAAATAAATCAATACTGATGAATTATTTTTATCTTAACAAAGGAGTTTTTAAGGTACCACTATAGTTAAGAGATAAGCATAGAACATAAAATCCAAGCATCCTTTGGGGTAATTTATTGTAACAACCTTATTTTATGATAATGCTACCAAAAGAGGTTAAGTGTCTCAAATGATGCCAAAGAATTGGTGATGTTTTGTTTTTTTTTTTTTTTTTTTTTTTTTGGAGACGGAGTCTCGCTCTGTCGCCCAGGCTGGAGTGCAATGGCGCGATCTCGGCTCACTGCAAGCTCCGCCTCCTGGGTTCATGACATTCTCCTGCCTCAGCCCCCGAGTAGCTGGGACTACAGGCGCCCGCTCACACACCCGGCTAATCTTTTGTATTTTTAGTAGAGACGGTATTTCACCGTGTTAGCCAGGATGGTCTCGATCTCCTGACATCGTGATCTGCCCGTCTCGGCCTCCCAAAGTGCTGGGATTACAGGCGTGAGCCTCTGCGTCCGGCCTGTTTCTAATTTTTTAAAAAGATTTTTTTAGAGTAGTTTTTGATTCGCAGTAAAACTGAGAGAAAGGTACAGAAGATCTGTACCTCCAGACATGCATAGCTTCTCCCATTATCAACAACCTCCGCCAGAGTGTTACATTTGTCATAACTGATGAGCCAACATTGACACATCATTATTATTCAATGTCTATAGCTCACATTAGGGTTCAATCCTGGTGTTGTATATTGCATGGGTTTAGATAAATGACCTGTATCCATTATTACAGTATCATATGGAGTAATTTCATGCCCTAAAACTCCTGTCCTGTGCCTATTCATTCTTCCTTCCCACCTAACTACCGGCAAACACTATTTCTTTTTTTACTGATCTTACAGTTTTGCCTTTTCCACAATGCCGTATAATTAGAACTCTACAGTATGTAATATTTTTTTAAATTGTCTCCTTTCACTTAGTAATAAGCCTTTGAATTTCCTCCATGTTTTTTCATTTCTTCTTAGTATCAGCATATCTTTATCTGTTTGCTTTTATTCTGTATCTGTCTTTATATTTAAGGTGAGTTTCTTGTAGACGATATATAGTTGTCTTGTTTTTTAATGCTCTGATAATCCGTATCTTTTAATTGGTGCACTTAGACCATTAGCATTCAAAGTGGTTATTAATATAGTTGGATTAGTATGTAGCATATTTGTTTCTGTTTTCCATTTTTGCCCTTTTCTCTGCTTCTGTTTTTGTCTTCTATTCTTTTTCTGCCTTGATTTTAAATAAGCATTTTATATAATTCTATTTTCTCTCCTCTAGCATATCACGTACACATTTTTTAAACTCTTTCTTTAGCGGTTGCTCTAGAGTTTGATAAACTAATTTACAGCTAACACAATTTCATTTTCACTTTAGAATATACTGTTTCATAGGTAGTATAATTACCTTATAATGAAAAGATAATAATAATTTATCCCTCATGCCCCTTGTATCATCGCTGTCATTTTTTCATGTATATGGAAGCGTACATATTATATATATACACACATATATATTTGATATATTCATAAGCATACATAAATGAATACATCGTGGTTATTTGAACAAATTTTATCTGTTAAGTCAATTGAAAATAAGAAAAATAAAAGTTTCAGTTTGGCTTCATTTATTCTTTCTTTGATCCTTTTCCTTTCTTTATGTATAGCCAAATTTCTGACCTATATTATTTTACTTCTCATTAAGGAATTTCTTTTTACATTTCTTGCAAGGCAGGTCTACTGACAGCATGGTTTTTCAATTTTTATTTGTATAAAAAAGCTTTTATTTCTCTTTCACTTTTAAAAGATGCTTTTGTGGGGTACTAAATTCTAGGTTTAGTTTTGTTTCTTTTTTCTCAAAACTTTAAATATTTTACTCCACTCCTCCTCTTTGCATAGTTTCTGAGAAGTTGAATGTAATTCTTATATTTGTTTTGCTGTAGTTTGAAAATAAGATGACTAGTTGTAAATTTTTTGGCATTTAACCTGGTTCTCTGCTGTTCTCTAAGCTTCCTGAATCTGTGGTTTGATGGTTTGACATGAATCTGGAAAAATTCTGTCATTATTGTTTTAAATACTTCTTGTGTTTCTTTCTCTTTTTCTCATATTTCCATTAGATATGTCTTACACCTTTATTGTTTATTTAGTATTTGTCACTCAGTTCTTGGATGTTTTATTATCTCTTTTTTAATCGTACTTTTTTCTTTTCTATTTTGGAAGCTTCTATTGTGTTATCCTTGAACGAAGAGATTTTTCCTCAGCTGTGTCCAGTCTACTAAAGGTATTCTTCATTTTGGGGACCATGCTTGTCATCTCTAACATTTTTATTTCTTGGTTCTTTCTTTTTTATTAATTTATTTGTATTTGGTTCTTTGTTAAGATTTTCATTTCTTTGCACGAACTGCTCATCTTTTCTTGCATGATATGTACTTATTATCATTATATCCTTTAGCATATTAATCATAGTTGCTTTAAATTACCAGTCTTATAATTCTGACATCCTGCCATGCCTAGATCTGATGCTTACTCTGTGTCTTCAAGCTGTGTTTTTTTGCCTTTTGGTGTGCCTTGTCATTTTTCTTGACAGCTGTACGTGATGTACTGAATAAAAGGAACTGCTTGCTATACATAGGTCTTCAGTAATGTGGTTGTAAGGTGATCTAGATGAAAAGCATTCTTTAGTCCTACGATTTGTTCTCAGTCTTTTAGTGGAACTATGCCTGTGGACTATGAACTTCACATGTGCTTCTCAGTTTTCATCTGCCCCCTTAGGTGGAAGTGGATGATAGAATGAGCTAGAGTTAGGTGTTTTCCTTCTTCCACATGGAAAGCTAGAGGGGCTGGAGATATCTTTTGTTTTTATTTTTTTTCCCCAGGTCACTTAGGCTCTGATAAACAGCAGGTTAGGCTCCCTTAAATAGTTACTCATGAGAGTAGACCTTGATAAGAAGAAAATGCTCTGGTGTATTTCAAAATGGCTCGTTTTTCTTTCTCCCTGACAGAAGCATGAGGATATTTTTTTTCAGGGGAATTTACTGTGAGGCCCTGGTCAAACTCCTGGAGGTAATATTCACGAAACTGTGGGAAATGCCTCCCGATGACTGGGTTCCCTGGAGTAACTCTCAGGCTTGTTCACAACTTAGCTTCTGGCAATTCATCAGTTACAGCTCAGGTTTTCCTGTGCCAGTACTGATTCCTGCAGAGGTTTCTGCTCTTGAGTTTCTCCTCTGGTAGGTTGTGATTCTTTGTATCTGCCTGTTTCTTCAGTGTTGGGGGAATAATTTGCCCTGTGGCCTCATTTCTCTTATAGATTTAAGAAGAGTTGTTGATTTTTCAGTTTGTTTAACTTTTTTAAGTATTAGAATGGAGTGTCAATATCTAGGATGCTTATATTCACATCCAGAATGTGGAAATCTTGTTTCTAATGTTGAAAGATTTTGTATTGAATAAATAACTAGCACTTTATAGAAAAAAAAATGTAATAAATAATTGCAATACAAGTTTGCTAGAATGAAGTAGCAAGACCCATCTTTTTCTCCATGCAAATTGAAAATCACTGACGTGAAAACTGTTTTATGTTCAAACTTTGTACTTCTAATGTTTAATCATATTCACAGCAGTTTTGGTAATTGACACTTTAATGCCTCATATTTGCATCCTGTGTGATTATAGTGAATCCAATATATATTTCATTTTTCAAAGGCTAAGAGTCTCCAAATGATCAGAGATTAGAAATTTCGGTTTACTTTTGTGATATACTTCAGTGTCTACATGCTCAATTTGTTACTAACATTTAAATAAAAATATTACTGCTTATATTTTATACATGTATTAAATTTTAAGCAGCAAGTAAATAATGTAATGAAAATAAGACATTTTTATATTTTGAAAATATTTGATATTTGGGTGTAATAAGTGGAATAATAAATACATTTGGAGGAGGTTGAGATGGTATATTTTCATTTACTCTTTTTTTCCTTGAGTCTTTGTAATTTACATAAAGGCCAGTATTTGTAAAAGTATTGTTCACAGAAATAAGCAAATGCATTCACCTGGGTAACAAATAACTGTTGGCAGTAAATATTGGTAACTATATAAGGATGTTGATACATTGGGTAGCATAATAAATGTTGTGTTTATAAAATATTCTTATATTTCAGGGGAAATACTTTTGTTTTTTATGTTGTATTTTAATTTTAGATGTGGAGGTTCAGTTATTGAACCTCATTGTATGGTACACTGCTATTGACTTATTTAAGTTTTTACTCTTGTTTAACTTTATTCCTTCATTCCTTCTATTTTGTTTTTTCTTTTTTTCTTTCTTTTTTTCTTTTATTTATTTTCCCTTCCTCCTAAAAACAACCATTTTAATGGAATAAATCTGTGCAAATAAATATGTATATGCGACTGAAAACAAGGGTAATATTTCACTCAGACAAATGCATTTGGAGAATTTGAAGGAAATTCAAAATGCCTTGCTAATTCTTTTCAAATTGTGGGATAAATAAACCTATTTTATAATATTTATCCCACCTTTTTTAGAAGCTTATTGGAAAATGGTATAATCTTTTTTTTGTGAGAACACTTTTTTTTAAGGAATTATGAAATACAGTGTATGAAATCGTGTCTCAAGAGTGGTGCTGTGTAATAAACTTTTCACAGATGATAGGAATCTCTGTAGTAAACAGTAGCCATTTGCCACATGTGGTTACAGAATACTCAGAATCTGAATAGTTCGAATGAAACATGAGTTTATAATTTGTTTAATTTCATTTTAACTTACATAGCCTTAGCTGAATACTGCAGACTTAGAATGTGGATTTTCTTAGATATACTCATGTATTTCTCAAATTTACTTTTCGAAGAGATGTCTTTTACAGAATGAAAGATATAAGATAAAATATTAATTTAAATATCAGAAATTCTTCAGGATATTATGTGTTTGTGATAGGAAACTAGTAAGAGGAAGAGTTTGAGGAGATAAATAGGTTGCTGATTTTCTATTACACTAAAAGCAATAACAGATTTTCAATAAAACTTATTTTGCAAACTTCTTCATAGTCAATTAACATGTGAGTTGTTCAGTATTCTGTTTGACTAAGAAAGCATTTACACATACACAGAGGCACTGACTACAAAATATACTTACAATATGCTTGAAATTTATTGAAAATTTAAATGTATTTGACTCAGAGAAAGACCAGTTCTACTTCCTATACAGAAAAGAATATGAATGTCTATGCAAACTATCAAATCCCATCAGATGGAATATTTTTATCTGCTACAAGAACCTGAAAAGTTTTTTCTGACCACCCTACATCTTATGTCAAAAGAAATAATTGGTGGAATTGCTTTTAAATAAACATCAGTATGATTGGTTTTGAAAAACACAGTATCAACTAGGTAAAAATGAACTAGGTAAAAGCTGAAAAACAAATTGGGCTTTTGTATTTTGGGGAAAATTATTAAAATATATTTAGGTGAGTTATTTATATATGGGAATTCCACTTTTCTAATACTTCTTATGAAAATATTTATTATGCAAATATTTATCTTCCCTACCTATCTACGTTTTATTTACCTAACTCTCAGCTCAATTTTTTTTTTTTTTTTTTTTTTTTTTTTTTTTTAATAATTTCAACCTTTATTTTAGCTCTGGGGGTACATATACCGGTTTGTTAGGTAGCTATATTGCATGAGGCTGAGGTTTAAGATGTGGATGATCCCATCACCCAAGGAGTGAGCATAGTGCCCAATAGGTAGTTTTTCAGTTAATGCTTCCCTACCTATCTCCCTCATCTGGTAGACCCCATTGTCTATTGTTCTCTTTTTTGTGTCCATGTGCCCTCAATGTTTAGTACCCACTTAAAAGTGAGAACATGCAGTATTTGGTTTTCTGTTTTCATGTTAATTTGCTTAGGATAATAGCTATCTGATGCATCCATGCAGCTGCCTATGGGACATGATTTCTTCCTATAGTTGCATAGTATTTTATGGTGTATGTATATTTTATCTATCCAATCCACCATTGATGGGCACCTAGGTTGATTTCATGTCTTTGCTATTGAGAATAGTGCAGTCATAAACATAAGCATACATGTATTTTTGTACGATGATTTATTTTAATTAGCATGTACACCTAGCAATGGGAATGCTGGATTGAATGGATAGTTCTGGTTTACGTTCTTTGAGAAATCTCCAAACTGCTTTCTGCAGAGGCTGAACTAATTTATATTCACATCAACAGTGTATAATCATCGCCTTTTCTCCAGAGGCCTGCCAGCATTTGTTGTTTTGTGACTTTTTAATAATAGCCATTCTGACTGATGTGAGATATCTCATTGTGGTTTCGACTTGCATTTTCTGATGATTAGTGATGATGAGCATTTATGCATGTTTGTGGGCCACTCGTATGCCTTCTTTTGAGAAGTATCTGTTCATATCCTTTGCACATGTTTTTAATAAAGTTACTTCTTTTTCGCTTGTTGATTTGTTTAATTCTTTATAGATTTTTGCTATTAGAACTTTGTTGGATGCATAGTTTGCAAAATATTTTCTCGCATTCTATAGGTTGTCTGTTTACTCTGTTGATAGTTTCTTTTGCTGTGCAGAAGATCTTTAGATTAATTGGGTCCCATTTGTCAATTTCTGGTTTTATTGCAATTGATTTTAGAGAGCTCTGTCATAAATTGCCACGTCCAATGTCCAGAAGTGATTTTTCATCTAAATTTTTTTATAGTTTGAGGATTTACCTTTAAATCTTTAATCCATCTAGAGTTAATTTTTGTGTATGGTGAAAGTAGTGATCCAATTTCAGTCTTCTGTATATGGCTAGCCAGTTATCCCAGCATCATTTATTGAATAGCGAGTTCTTTCTCTATTGCTTGTTTTTGTCAACCTTGTTGAAGATCAGATGGTTGTAGGTGTACAGCCTTATTTCTGCATTCTGTGTTCTGTTCCATTGGTGTGTGTGTCTGTTTTTGTACCGACACCATCTTGTTTGATAACTCTAGTCTTACAGGATAGTGTGATGCCTCCAGCTGTGTTCTTTTTGCTTCGAATTTCTCTGGCTATTTGAGCACTTTTTTGGCTCCAAATGAACTTTAGAATAGTTTTTCAATCCACTTAAAAAATGACATTGGTAGTTTAATAGACATACCATTGAATCTATACATTTGTTTGGGTAGTATGGCCATTTAACAATATTGATTCTTCCAATCTATGAACATGGAGTGGATTTCCATTTACTTGTGTTGTCTTTGATTTCTTTTAGCAGTGTTTTGTAGCTCTTCTTGCAGAGATTTTTTTTTTTTTAACTTCTTTGGTTAGAATTATTCCTAAGTATTTCATTTTTTTTGCAGATATTGTAAATGGGATTGTGTTTCTGATGTTATTCTCACCTAGAATGTTATTAGTGTATAGAAAATGCTACTGATATTTATACCTTGACATTGTATCCTGAAACTTCACTTAAGTTGTTTATCCATTTTAGAAACCCCTTGGGAGATTCTTTAGGGCTTTCTAGATATGTCATCAGCAAAAAGAGAGAATTTGACTTATTTTTTCATATTTGGAAACCTTTTATGTTTTTCTCTTGCCTGATTGCTCTGACTAGCACTACCAGTAGTATGCTGAATAGGAGTAGTGAGAGTGGGTATCCTTTTCTTGTCTCAGTCCTTACGGGGAAGAGTTCCAGCTTTTGGTCTTTCGGTATGATATTGGATGTGTGTTTATCATAAAGAGCTGTTATTTTGAGACATGTTCCTTAGATGTCTAGTCTTTTGAGGGTTTGTATCATGAAGAGATGTTATATTTTTATTAAAAGCTTTCTCTAAATCTGTTGAGATGATCATATAATTTTTATTTTTAACTCTTTTATGTGGTGAATCACAGTTATTGATTTGTATGTGTTGAACCAACCTGGTATCTCAGGTAGAAAGCCTACTTGATCAATCTGAATTAAATTTTTGATGTGCTGCTGGATTCAGTCTGCTAGTTTTTTTTTTTTTTTTTAGACTTTTTCATCAATGTTCATGGATATAGGCCTGAAGTTTTCTTTTATCTTTTTGTTTCTGCCTGGTTTTGATATTAGACTAATGCTGACTTCATAGATTGAGGTAGAGAGGAATCCCTCCTTCTAGATTTTTTAGAGTAATTTCAGTAGGATTGATACCAATTCTTTGCATGTTTGGCAGAATTTGTGAATTCCCAGGCTTTTCTTGGTTGGTAGGATTTTTATTATTCTCCCAGTTTTGGAACTTGATATTGGTCTTTGTTTTAATTTGTTCCTGATTCAATATTGGGAGTTGGTGTGTTTCCAGAAATTTATCCATTTCCTCCAGATTTTCTAGTTTGTTTGCATAGAGGTGTTTATAATAGCTTCTGAGGGTCTTTTGTATCTCTGTGGGATGAATTTTAATATCATTTTTGTCATTTCTGATTGTGCTTATTTGGATTTATTTTTTATTTTTTCTTTGTTAATTTAGGTAGCAGTCTGTGAATCTTGTTTGTCCTTTCAAATAACCACTTCTTGGTTTCATTGATCTTTTGTACAGACTGTTTGATCTCTATTTTGTTTCTTCTGCTAGTTTCGGGATTGGTTTGTTATTTTTTTCTGGTTTCTCTAGGTGTGATATTAGATTGTTAATTTGAGATTTTTTAAAACTTTTTAATAAAGATGTTTAGCACTATGAATTTCCCTCTTAACACTGCATTCCAAAGATCTTTAAAAATTGTATCTCTATATTCATTAATTTCAAATAACTTTTTTATTTCTGCTATAATTTTGTTCTTCACCCAAAAAAAATTCAGAAGCAAGTATTTAGATTTCCATGTACTTTTGCAGTTTTGAGATATATTCTTGATGTTTATTTCTACTTTATTGTAAAGTTTTCCAAAAATATCCTTGATATGATTTTGATTTTTTTGCATTTAACGAGACTTGCTTTATGACCAAACATGTGATCTATCTTACAGTATGTTCCATGTGCAAATGGGTAGAATGTATAGTCTGTGGTTGTGTGGAGTATTCTCTAGAGGGGTTAGATTCAATTGATTGAATGTTAAATTTAAGTTGATAATTTCTTTGTTATTTTTTCTGACTTAGTGATCTCTTTAATGCTGTCAGTTGGGTGTTGAGGTCCCCCACTATGACTGTGTAAATGTCTAAGTCTTTCTGTAGGTAAAGAATAACCTTCATGAATCTTGGTGCTGAATGTTGGGTGTGTATATATTTAGGATAGTTAAGACATCTTGTGAACTGAACCCTTTATTATTATGTAATATTCTTCCCTGCCCTTCGTGATTGTTGTTGATCGAAAGTCTGTTTTACCTGATATTAGAATAAGAACTGCTGCTCTTTTTTGTTTTCGGTTTCCATGGTAGATCTCTCTCCTCCCTTTTTTTGAGCCTGTGGATATTGTTACATGTCAGATGGGTATCTTGAAGACAGCAGACAATTGAGTCTTGTCTTTTTATCTAGATTGACACTCTATGCCATTTAAGTGGAGCATTTAGGCCATTCACCTTCAGGATTGGTGTTGATATATGAGATTTTGATCCTGTCATCTTGTTAGCTGGTTGTTTTGTCGACTGGATTGTGCAGTTATTTTATAGTTTCTGTTTTTGTGATAGCAGGTATCATTCTTTTGTTTCCATGTTTAGTACTCCCTTAAGGACCTCTTATAAGACTGGTCTAGTGGTAATGAATTCCTTAATATGTGCTTGTCTGGAAGACATTTTGTCTTCACTTATGAATCTTAGTTTGGCAGGATACGAAAATTATTGCTTAGATTTTTTTTCTTTAAGAGTGCCAAAAACAGAGTCCTAATCTCCCTCCTCTGGTATGTAGGGCTTCTGCTGAGAGGTCTGCTGCTAGCCTGATGATGTCCCTTTGTAGGTGACCTGATTCTTTAAGATTTTTTATTTCGTGTTGATTTTTGTGAATCTGATCACTATGTGCCTCCAGGATGGTCTTCTTATGTTGTTTCTCACAGGGGGTCTCTGTATTTCTTGAATTTTCATGTCAAACTCTCTAGTGAGATTGGAAAAATTTCCATGGATTATAGTCTCAAAAGTGTTTTTCATGTTAATTACCCTCTGCTTCTCTCTCCGGAATGCCAATGAGTTGTAGGTTTTGTCCCTTTACATAATCTCATATTTGTGAGATGTCTTGTTTATTTTTAAATTCTTTAAAAAATTTTTTGTCTGACCAAGTTGATTTGAAGAACTAGTCTTCAAACTTTGAGATCTTTTCTTCACTTTGGTCTCTTCTCCTGTTATTGTTTCTGACTGTATTATGAATTTCTTGTAGTTAATTTTTCAATCCAGAAGTTCAGTTTGGTCCTTTCTTAGAATGACTATTTCACCTTTCAGTTCTAGGATCACTTTAGTGGAATTGTTGGGTAACTTGCATTGAGTTTCAACTTTTTATTGAATTTTTATTAGCTTTCTTGACACCTAGATTCTGAATTCTTTGTGTGTCATTTCAATCATTTCAACCTGGTTAAGAACCATTGCTGGGAAGCTGGTTCACTTGTTCGGAGATAAAGAGACATTTTACTTTTTGAATTGCCAGCATTCTTGTGCTGATCCCTTTTCATCTGAGAGGGCTAGTGGTCCTTTTACTGTGATGTAAGTCAAATATAGTCAATTGGCTTCATTTTGGTGTGCTTTCAGTGGGCCAAGGCTCTGTAGAGAATTTTCCTTGTAACAGGATTCTTGACCTGGTTTAAACAGGTGATTATTTATTGGCCAAATTTTTTGTTGTAATTTGAGATGCAATCCAGGAGATGGCGCTTAAGTGTAATGGCCAACAGATAGGCTCTTCCATTGCCTCATGGTTCTTTTGTATTTCAGAGCATTAGCAACAGTGTTCTGTGGTGGTGGTGGTTGGGGGGCTCTGACCCTCTCACCAGGTCTGCTCCTGGGCCTTAGAGGAGCCCCCTCCAATCACTGGCTCTGCACCCACATTCCCTTTGTTAGCTGTTCCAGGCCATGAGGCTCCCTTTAGCAGAGGCCAACGGGTGAACAGTCTATAACCTTCCTAGAGCAGCCCTGTGGAGGGAGGCATGCCCTACTCCTGCACCTGCCCATTTCACCCCTCTCAGTGTTCAGAAAGTGGGAGCTCCTCCGCAACTTGAGCATTGGCAACAGATCTCCCCTTGGCACTCCTGAGCCACCTGCTATAGCCCTTGGTTGTTGGGACCAACCTATCAGACCCACCTTCCAGTTTTTGGGGTTGGACCCTGGCTGCACTGTGGGATCTGAAGTGCTCCTTGGCTGCTGCCAACAAAGTACCCATGCTGTGCAGAGGTGGTTGTGCTGTGCTCATGCTCCTGCAGGAGTGGACAGGCAGTGGTCTTGCGAGGGGCTGGCAGTCAGGAAGGCCTGCAGAACAGACTTGTCGCTGTCCCACTGGAAAGTTGGCCCTGCCCTCTTTTGGTCTGACAGTCAGTGGGGCTGGAGCTACTCAGAGGAAGACGGGAAGTATTGGCTGTTAGGTATCTTTGGCCACATTCCACTGTAACTTCCCCATGCACAAAAGCCCCTGGGCTCCGTGAAACTTGGAACTCTGTCTCTGCCTCCCCTCCAGGCAGATCCCCCAGCCAGTTGAAATATCTTGGGAGGACATGGAATTTCCTATAGCTAGACTCCCAGAGATCTGTGGTGAGGGTGGGCTGCCCTGCCATCCCTTCCCTTCACTCACTCTTTCCCTAGGAGTCATTCAGGGCTGGGAACTAGCCCTGACATTTAGCAACATCATGCAGAGTTCCTAGCTTCCTCCCTCTTCAGCCTCAGTGTCTGCATTGCTTCTGTATGGACTCTTTTTCACTCTGAAGATCTGTTCAAAGTATGTAGATTTACTCGATATGTGTGTTTCTCTCAGAGAGAACAGCACTTCCTGGCTGGGTCTAGTTGGCCATTTTGTCTCTCCCCCTAACAATATTTTTTGGAGCATCTGAGTGAGTCATTGAAGCAATGTTAAAAGCACTTCTCTAATCCAATCACCTATGAGAAGTTCTTTTCTTGTCTGCCACCATGTGACACATGCCTCTCACCTTCTGCCATGATTATGAGGCCTCCCTAGCCACATGGAACAGTGAGTCCATTAAACCTCTTTCTTTTTTTAATTCTCAAGTCTCAGTTATGTCTTTATCAGCAGTGTAAAAATGGACTAATATGGTCACTGAACAGCTAAATCTAAGAATAACAGGTTCAGGTTTACGTCTCTGAAACACCTTTAAAGTCTCTGTGTGAAGTGAGTGGTCATTTATTAAGAGACTATTGCAGGATCCATCCAGCAACCATACATACTGTCTTTATTTTGCAGATATCAAAACTAAATTAGAACACTAAAGCAACTAGACCTAATGACAAGTTTAGTCACTGTCAAGTAATCCCTGCCTGAATCTAAATTCAGTGCATTTTCCATTATACTCCAGTGTTATCACCTAATATATATCCATTGGTTTCAGTCAGGATGTGGAAGATTTATAGTTATCCTGATTTGAAGTGCAGATCACTCAAAAGCACCTTATATTAGGCATAGTTTATAGGTTTTTTTTTTTTTTCTATCCAATTTCATTCTTGATGGAAAATATTTAACAAGGAAACAGCAAAAAGCAAAATATAATATCTTAAATATATTCAAAGTAGAATTATGTAACTTGACAAGTAAAAACTAGCAGATGAAATGTTTAAAGTTAAATTATAGCACAAGATAAAATGATTAGTGTTGTGATTTGGTAAGCATTTCATTTGGCCAATGCTCTTTAAATAGGGAACACTTCCCAGTAAGGTGAGAGCTCAAGTGATACTGGAAAAAAATATATTGAGAAATTATGAGGTGACAGTATTAAAAGATGGGTTTCAAAGTGAGTAGAGTTTAACATTAGTTTAGTAATACATTTTACAAGATTTGACATGCCAAAATGTTCTCTTATTAAGAATAGAATACTAGATTCCCAGAAACTTGAGGGAACATTATGGTCCTGGTATGACTAATCAGGTTCACATCTGTAATTCATCTCTTACTGTTAATTAGTTTTATATTTCAGTGATAGAGAAATCTCTTCCTAAAATCAACCCATTATATTTTGAGGGCAATTCTAATATGATCCAAGGGCAATCAGTCAAAATCTTTTTTCCTTCTATCTTCCACATTTTGATTTTAATTCTACCCACTAAGTAAATGAATATGTACTTCAAACTTGTATCCACACTTTAAAACTCATCAAAATTTAGGAGCTTCTGGGATGCTGACAACATCCTAATAATTATAAACCATTTTATCATGTATCTTCCAAATTATTTTTTTCTCCAGGTTAAAGATCCTCAAATCCTTCACTATTTAGTGTTTTCAAACTCTTTCCCATTCTAGACAAACCACTCTGAATATATTTTAGTTTTTCTGTAATGCTCTGCTTCATCCAGAATTTAAAACAATGCCTATGGATTTCCATATTCTCAGAAGGATAAACCCATTTTCTTCATAGTTACATTATCTAGATCTTCATATAAAGCATTGCATTCACGAGTTGATTTGCATAGACACCATTCTCAAGTGCCAATCAGAATCAGCTACAAGAGTTCAAATGATGAAAAACAGTCAAGTTACCAGATAACATTAAGAGATCCAAATTGTATAGCGATTGTAATTAGAAACAGGAAGAACACAAAGGTAATATTAGGAACTCTAAATTATAATTTAGTATACCTGTGTTGCACCCTAAACTCAGTCACATATTATGATGTGACTTTGGAAAAGTTCCTCAATTATTGAGCTTCTGTAAAATGAGGTTTAGCAAGATCAGAGATTCTCATCCAGATGAACACTGGAAAACCACTGTGGGTAATAAAACATATTACTAAAACAAATGTGTCATGCACATGAAGTGTGGAACAGTAGGTAGAAATGTTTGAAAACACTGAACTAGATCATCCCCGAACTCTTAATAATCCTTGACTTTTATTGAATATTGTGTTTCCCAACTTCTTTAGACACAGCATTTTTCAATGCATGTTCAATAGAACACCAGGATCTCCCCATATCTGCATATGTTTTTTAAAAATTTCCAATGTTAATATAATTGTATTAAATTCTACATACTACACCCACCTCTTGGAATTTAGGTGGTCTCTGTAAAGAAGCCAATTAAAATTAACCACTGCTACTATTTCTCAAGGGTGCTATTTATCATAGATCTATTTACATTGTCATCCTATTTATTTATTTTATTTGTGCTATTCCATTTATTTATTTATTACATCTGTGTTATGAACGTTGAATTTTGTTGTCATCCATATATCACCAGAACACATAGGATTGAACAAAGATTATATGCCAATATTACTGTAAATAAACAACTTCAATGCTCTGAGTGTAGAAAATATACATAAAATTAAAAAATACATATTTTCTATATTTATGAACACAGTGAATATTGTATATTAATGATATACAATAGATACAAATATCACACTATTTGCTTTTGCCAATTTCTGCTCTCCAAATATCTCTAGGAAGGAACTAGCATTTATTCCATATTTCATATGATACTTCATTTGAATATTGAAACAATATATATGGTCTTTATTTTGCAGATCTCAAAACTAAATTTAGAGCACTGGAACAACTAGACACAATGACAAGTTTAGTCACCACCAAAGAATATCTGCCTGAATCTAAATATCTCATTTATATTTTATTTGTATCTGTATTAAACAAAGCACCAGGTAGGGTTGGCTAAGTGTCTCTTATTTATATTTTATTTGTATCTGTACTACACAAAGCACCAGATGGGGTCTGCTAAGTGTCAAATAGATGAAAGATACCACAAAAGAGATAATTTGAAATATACATATATAGATAGATAGATATTTACCAGCATGTATATATATTTACCAATGTGTATCTCTTCTGCCCATATATATGCTGCATACACACACACACACACACACACACAAACACACACACACACAGTTTAAGGAAGACTTTAGGTATATGTTAGTACTTGAACCTCAAAGGAGTAAGTCAGTTATTGTGAAGACATTCCCAGTGAAACAAATAGGATAAGAAAAGAAAATTCAGTGACAGTTTGAGTTCCTCTTTACTGACCTGGATGCTGTTTATTTCTTTCTCTTGCCTGATTGCTCTGGCTAAGACTTCCAGTACGATGACGAATAGAAGTGGTGAGAGTGGGCATCCTTGTCTTGTTACAGTTCTCAGGGGGAATGTCTTCACCTTTTCTCTATTCAGTATAGTGTTGGCCACGGATTTGCTATAGATGGATTTTATTACATTAAATTATGCCCCTTCTATGTCCGTTTTTCTGAAGGTTTTAGTCATAAAGAGATGCTGGCTTTGCCAAATGCTGTTTCTGCATCTATTGAGGTGATCATACGATTTTTGCTTTTAATTCTGTTTATGTGGTGTATCACATTTATTGACTTGCTTATCTTAAACCATCCCTGCATCCCTGGTATGAAATCCATTTGATCATGAGGGATTATCTTTTCGATATGCTGCTTAATTCAGTTAGCTAGTATTTTGTTAAAAATTTTTGCATCTATATTCATCAAGGATATTGGTCTGTAATTTTCTTTATTTTTGTTATGTCCTTTTCTGGTTTTGGTATTAGGGTGATACTGACTTCAAGGAATTATTTTGGGAGGATTCACTCTTTCTCTATATTGTGAAATGGTGTCAGTAGGATTGGTATCAATTCTTCTTTGAATGTCTGATAGAATTCAGCTGTAAATTCATTTGGTCCTGGACTTGTTTTTGTTGGCATTTATTTTATTACCATTTCAATCATGCTGATTATTTTTGGTCTGGTCAAAGTTCCTATTTCTTCCACATTTAATCTAGGAGGGTTGTATATTTAAAGGAGTTGATTCAACTCCTCTTGGTTTTCTAGTTTATGTGCACAAAGGTGTTCATAGTAGCCTTGAGTGATCTTTTGTATTTCTGTGATGTCATTTGTAATATCTAGAAAACCCTAAAGAATCCTCCAAAAAGTACCTAAAACTGATAAATGAATTCAGCAAAGTTTCAGCATACAAAATTAATGTACACAAATCAGTGACTCTGCTATACACCAGAAGTGACCAAGCTGAGAATCAAATAAAGAACTCAACTCCTTTTACAAAAGCAGTAAAAATAAATAAATAAATAAATAAATAAATAAATAAATAAATAAAATGCTTATGAATACACCTAACCTAAGAGGTGAAAGACTTCTACAAGAATAATGACAAAACACTGCTAAAAGCAATTATAGATTACATAAACAAATAAAGACACATCCCATGCTCATAGATGAGTAGAGTCAATATTGTGAAAATGACCATACTTCCAAAAGCGAGGTACAAATTCAAGGCAATTTCCATTAAAATACCACCATCATTCTTCACAGTACTAGAAAAAACAATCCTAAAATTCATATGGAACAAAAAAAAAGACCCCACATAGCCAAAGCAAGACTAAACAAAAAGAACAAATCTGGAGGCATCAAGATTACCTGACTTGAAACTATACTGTAAGGTCATAGTCACCTAAACAACATGGTACTGGTATAAAGATAGGCACATAGACCAATGGAACAGAATGGGGAACCCAGAAATAAAGCCAATACCTAAGATGACTGATCTTCGACAAAATAAACAAAAATGTAATGTGGGGAAAGGACACCCTATTCAACAAATGATGTTGGGATAATTGGCAAGCCACATGTAGAATGAAACTGTATTCTCATCTCTCACTTTATACAAAAATAAACTCAAAATGGAGCAAAGTCTTAAATCTAAGACCTGAAACCATAAAACTTCTAGAAGATAACATCAGAAAACACTTCTAGGCATTGGCTTAGTCAAGGACTTCATGACCGAGAACCTAGAAGCAAATGCAACAAAAACAAAGATGGGACAATAGATGGGACTTAATTAAACTAAGAAGCTTTTGCACAGCAAAAGAAACAGCAGAGTAAACACACAACCCACAGAGTATGAGTGTATCTTCACAATCTACACATCTGTCAAAAGACTAATATCCAGAATCTACAAGGAACTCAATCAAATCCCCAAGAACAAAACAAACAATTCCATCACAAAGTAGGCTATGGATATGAATAGCCAATTATCAAAAGAAGAGATACAAATGACCAACAAACATATGAAAAAATGCTCAACATCACTAATGATCAGGGAATTTCAAATCAAACCACAAGGTGATACCATCTTACTCCTGCAAGAATGACCATAATCAAAAAATAATAGATGTTGGTGCAGATGTGGTGAAAGGGAGCCAACAATGACCAAGAGAGCCAACAGTGACTTTTACACTGCTGGTGAGAATCTAAACTAGGACAACCACTATCTGTGGAACACAGTGTGGAGATTCCTTAAATTACTAAAAGTAGAATTGCTATTTGATCCAGCAGTCTCATTACTGGGTTTCTACCCAGAGAAAAAGAGGCCATTATATAAAAAATATACTTGCACACGCATGTTTATAGCAGCTCAATTCACAAATGCAAAAATGTGGAACCAGCCCAAAAGTCCATCAATCAATGAGTAGATAAATAAATTATGAATATATTTATATTCATATATATATACACACACACACCCCCAAATATATATACATGGTGTATGTGTATATATATACCCCAAAATACACACACACACACACACACACACCATGAAAAAACTACTCAACCAAAAAAGGAACAAAATAATATCATTTGCAGCCATCTGGATGGAATTGGAGACCATTATTCTAAGTGCAGTAACTCAGGAGTGAAAAACCAAACATTGTATGTTCTCACTCATAAGTGGGAGCTAAGCTATGAGGATGCAAAGACATAAGGATAACATAATGGACACTGGGGACTCAGGGGAAAGTGTGGGGGGGTGAAGGATACAAGGCTATACGAATGATGGGTGCACAAAAATCTCAGAAATCACTACTAAAGAACTTATTCATGTAACCAAACACCACCTGTCCCCCAAAATCCCACTGAAATAAATTAAATAAAATAAAATTAAAAATTAAAAATAAGTACAGTTTTAAAAAGAAAATAAAATCCATGAATTATTATAATATTAGAATGCTGGTTTTTAACATTTCTTCTGCATGGAATGCCTTTGGAATGCAAATATTATCATATCCCTGAAGTTTTTCTTAAATCACATTTTCAACTCACATTACATTTAAGATTTATTATTATCTATTCAAAGCAGAGGAACCGTCATCAGAATATAAGGTAGGAAGTTATAATGCTTGTTAGATGTATCATTGAAAACAAGTTGTAAAAGAACATGGATCCACCATATAGAATTATATAGAGAAGTCTAGTCCCTCCCTAAAGTGCTACTTTTATTAGAGCCCCCAAATGAGGAAACAAATTTTTCCAAAATCTACTAAATTTAAATTCATTGTTGAAAGTCATTGTTTCTTTTCTCCATTGCCATTTTTTCTTCAATTTTTATTTCTCCCCCTCAAAAACAGAATTTTATACTAACTGGTGAATCAGTAAACTCTTGCTTTTGCTATGGTGTAATACAATTTTCTTCAAAACTTTCTTCCCCTTCCTCAGAGTATCTGTTTTGTACAAAATTCCTCATCATTCCTCCTAATTGTCTACAGTATCTAGCTTATAGTTTTCCTTCCTACAAGAATGGTACACTTGTTCTTGGTTGGTGATGATATACATCCCTATGGTTACATGTTGAACTTGTTTTTATGTAAAGTATTCCTACCCCCAAAATCAGATATTTCTCTGATCACACTTCCTCGTTTAAAATACTGTTCTTGAAATAAGTGATACCTCTGGTTTCCCCTGGATTTTCTCATAATGCATCAGCCACCAATTTGTCTTCACAGTTCCCTCTATAATGCAAATATCCCATGTTTACCCCTTATCCAGTCTCTGGGTAAACCCCATAAGACTGGTCCAAGCACTTAGGCTGATTAATGACAACTTCTAGAGAATATCTCAGAGTCGGGAATATTTGGACCATTATAAATTAATGTCATGATCAATGGAACTTTTAAAATTACAAAGCCATTGTAATGCAGGAACCTGATAAAATCATTTCCCCAGACTCCTGTTTAGATATTTTAAATCTTTCTCTTCTCCTCTCAGTTCTTTTACATGTAAATTTCCAAAGATTTACTTAATCACTCAACTTAAACAACATCTAATGATGTATTTCATCTAAACCTTTCCTAAATATTTTGTATTTTTTATTTCTGTATGTTACTGGAAACAGGTGGTGTTTGGTTACATGAGTAAGTTCTTTAATGGTGATTTCTGAGATTTTAATGCACCCATCACCCAAGCAATGTACACTGCACCAAATGTGTAGTCTTTTATCCCTTGCCTCTTTTCCACCTTTTCCCCTGAGTCCCAAAGTCCATTGTGTTATTTATTTATTTATGTATGTATTTACTTATTTGTTTAGAGATTGAGTCTTGCTCTGTCACCCAGGCTGGAGTGCAGTGGCAGTATCTGGGCTCACTGCAAGCTCCGCCTCCCAGGTTCACGCCATTCTCCTGCCTCAGCCTCCAGAGTAGCCGGGACCACAGGCGCCCGCCACCACACCCGGCTAATTTTTTGTATTTTTAGTAGAGACAGGGTTTCACCATGTTAGCCAGGATGGTCTCGACCTCCTGACCTCGTGATCCGCCCAACTCTGCCCCCCAAAATGCTGGGATTACAGACGTGAACCCCCGCGCCCGGCCCATTGTGTCATTCTTAACGCTTTTGCATCCTCATAGCTTAGCTCCCACTTATGAATGAGAACATAAAATGTTTGTTTTTCCATTCCTGGATTACTTCACTTAGAACAATATTTTTAAATCTCACCCAGGTTTCTGCAAATGCCATTAGTGGTTTCCTTATTTATGGCTGAGTAGTGTTCCAACATACATAATGATGGAATATATATATATGATGAAATATATATAATGATGGAATGATTATATATAATACAATTATATAATAATTATATATATAATATAATGATATTGTATATATAATGATTCCATCATATATATAATGATGGAATATATATAGGATGAAATATATATGATATATATATAATTATAGAATACTACTCAGCCATAAAAAGGAAAATATTAATGTCATTTGCAGAAACCTGGGTGAGATTAAAAACTATTGTTCTAAGTGAAGTAATCCAGGAATGGAAATTATTTTTATATATATATATAGTTTGTTATATATATTTAAAATATATAATATATATTATTTATTTTATATATATAATATATATTATTTATTATATATATAATATATATTATTTATTTTATATATATAATATATATTATTTATTTTATATATATAATATATATTCAGCACCACAGTTTATCCATTCATTCATTGTTGAGCATTTGGATTCGTTCCACATTTTTGCAATTGTGAATTTTACTGCTATAAACATGCATGTGCAAGTCTCTGAAAGTATGAAAATTCTAGAAGATAACCTTGGAAAAACCCTTTTACACATTGGCTTAGTCAAGGATTTCATAACCAGGAACCCAAAAGCAAATGAGACAAAAACAAGTTAAATAGCTGGGACTTAATTAAACTAAAGAACTTTTGCATGGCAAAATGCATAGTCAGCAGAGTAAACAGACAACCCACAGAGTGGGAAAAAATATTCACAATCTATAGATCGGATGAAGGACAAATATTCATTGGACAAAGGAGAAATATCCAAAATCTACAAGAAACTCAAAGAAATTAGCAAGAAAAAAACAAACAATCCCATCAAAAAGTGGGCTACGGACATGAATAGACAATTCTCAAAAGAAGATGTGAAAATGGCCAACAAACATGAAAAAAGGCTCAACATCACTAATGATCAGGGAAATGCAAATCAAAACCACTATGTGGCACCACCTTACTCCTGCAAGAATGGCTATAATCAAAAAATCAAATAATAGTATATGTTGCTGTAGATGCGGTAAACAAGGAACACTTCTACATTGCTGGTGGGAATGTAAACTAGTACAATCACTATCTATGGAAGACAGTGTGGAGATTCCTTAAAGAAATGAAAAAGAACTACTTTTTAGTAATCCCACTACTGGATATCTACCCAGAGGAATATAGCTCATTATACAAATAAGATACATTATGTGTGTGTGTGTGTGTATACACATACAAAATTATGATATGTAAATATATCTTTGAGACGGTCTTGCTTGGAGTTCAGTAGCATGATCTCGGCTTTCTACAACCTCTGCCTCTTAGACTCAAGTTATTTTCCTTCCTCAGCCTCCCAAGTAGCTGGGATTGCAGGCATGTGCCACTGCACTCGACTAATTTTGGTATTTTTAGTAGAGACGACGTTTTGCCATGTTGGCCAGGTTGGTCTTGAACTCCTGATGTCAGGTAATCTGCCTGCCTTGGCCTCCCAAAGTGCTGGAACTGCAGGCATGAACCACTATACCTGGCCCCTAAATATTTTTTGAAGTGATATTGTCTTACTATCAAAACCTGTTTGTGATTTTATTCCCATCCACATTATCAGGGAATTTTGTCATAAATCATATTTCTTCCAACTTCACCTCATAATATTTCCTCTCTACTGATTATATTTTACCAGCACTTAAAATTCTCATTTTTTGATCACTTTAAAATACTCTCCTTTGTGTTCATGTCACTTTTAAATTATTTTTCCTTTTTTTTTTATTCAACAACAAATTTCTGGGAATAGATTGTTCACAACTGTTTATATATATATATTTTTACTTCATAATCTATTCCCAGCTATTTTCATACCCAAACACTTTACTGAGGTGGCTCATTCTGAGTTCATCATTAGATAATCTAATAAACTTGAAACTTCTAAGTCTCAAGCAAATACTATGAAATCTTTGAGATGACTTCCCTTTTAGAATGACTCTCTTTTCATATCTTCAAAGATACTACCCTTTCTAAGTTTGCCCTTTCTATATTTGACTGGTTCTTCTCAGTCTTTTCTGTTGACTTCTTCAGAAATGTATGCAATTTACAGAATTTTGTCTCAGGTCTCTTCTTCATCCACACAACATGATCTCATATGTTTAACAGTTTGCAACATTTGATCTATTTTTCCAGTCTTCTTTTTTTGGTTATGGATATTTTTAGCCACATAATAATGTATATTTTCACCCAAATACCTGCAAGCATCTCAAATTAGGAATGTCTGAAATATATACATTATATATTTCCCAGCATCTTCTCTTTTAGTTCTGTATACTCATAAAATGGCAATACTCATTACGCATTTGCTTAAACTTGAAATCTGAGAGTCATTTGTGTTGCCTCCTACTTCTACTGAATCTATAAGTATATTTATTTCAACCTTTATTTAAACAGTTTTTCACCCTCACTTCACTATCCTAATACAATCGTCTATTTTCTGGATTATACTAACACACTTCCAGCTGGATAAATGAAATCTATTCTTCTTTACTCCTAGTCTAGTCTTCAAATTGTACCTTAACTTATCCTTTTTAAAAATGGATATATGATTGTATAATTTCCCTTTATCAAGTTCTTCAGAAGCCTCTTCTTCTCTTTCAGTTAAAGTTTTAAAAAATGTCTAATATTGCTTGCAATGCCCTGCCTGATCTGATCTCTGCTCACTAATCTGTTTTTATCTCCTGTCAGGTAGAAAACTGCCTCACACATTTATGATCACTTTTAAAATGAATGCACGTTCCCAGCTAGTGAGATTTTAGTAATTTTTATTCAAAGGAGTTTGGGTCATTTCTGGAATGAATACTTTTTTAAATTTTAGTCATTGAAAATAAGTTCAGCACAGATATCTAAGAAATGACTTCATTTTTAAAAAAATCACCTCAGCATGACATTTCTCTAAGATGGAATATAATAATTTAGCTAACTTATGACAAATGTTTTTTTAAAAGATATTCATCACTATAAAGGACATACTAAAAATGTCCTTCTTTCCAAGAAAGTTCTCTATTTAGATTCAAACTTCTAACATCAGTCACATTCAAAAGGAACTCAAAACTTGTTCTAAAATAAATTTAGTCGTGGAGAGAAGGGAATGGTCAGAATTGCTTAACTGGTTAATATATACTTCGAAATTTGTTCAGATCAAAACACAGTCTCATATATTCACTTTCAAGTTAGAAATAAATATGTATTGTCACTGAAAAAAACCAGGTTTTTAATGTAAAGCATTAGCATTAATTGATTAATTCAAATTCAATAAATATATACTGAATATCTAAGTGTCTTAATATTTACTATTTTTTGTGGGAAAAAGTTCACTTATTATATTACCTAACATAGTTAAGCTCTTAGGCATTTTATTTATCATGCACAATAATACACAAACTAACACATGTACATCAATAACTGGAAAAAAATAAAAAGAAAGATGGTAAAAACAGATACAATTACTCATAGAAAATTAAAATCATATTCACCACAGGCAGTATGTGGTATCAGAAGAAGACTTTTCTGGACAGATACCATGGGAGGCATTTTTTTCAAGACAGTATCAGATGTGTGGAGAAAAAGACATTTAACTGATTTTATTATGCACGAAAATAGGCCTATCTAAATAATAACCTTTCCAGCCTCCTTTAAAGCTAAAGGAGGTCAATGAAATGCACATGAAGTTTTGGTTTAGAAATTATGGGCAATCTTCTTATTAGGGGCCCAACATCATAGAAGCCCTTTTGTCCTGCCTCCTTTTCTATCTACTCTATGTCTGTACCATGGACATGTTGGATAGAACTTCAGCAGGTCTTTGGCATAATGAAATGATTTTTAGGTGGGAGTCACCTGCTAAGAAAGGAGAAGCAGAAAGAAGGGAATATAGAATCTAGTTCTTGGTTGCCCTCCACTAAACTAATTCTTTATTGGAAAAAGAGAAAGAAAACCTCCTCCTTCTTTTGAACTGTTGTTATTTCTTGTTTTCGTTTCTGGTAAGCAAAAACATGTACCATTGGTGGTTAATTCAGAAATGTTTGATTTATTTAGCATCTTTGTGTGAAGATTTTGTTTGAGAGTTTTGACTAAATAAAATACATGTAATCTCAAAATTTAAGAAAGTAGTAGGTATGTTTGAATTGAAAGACAAAATAATTCCTCTACTTTTTACTAACCTATAAAAAGTTTTCAAATTAATTTTGAAAAACTGAACAGAAATCTATCTATTCTCTCAACACATTCCCTCCATGTTTTGTTTTTAAATGCTATTATTAGTTCTAGGATTTTATACCTATGGCAAAAAAAGTTTGAATATACATTTTAAATTTATTTTATAAAAGTGGTTTTCTGTTCCTTATTTCTATAAGTGTGTGCATATGTGGATAAGTGTGTGTGTGTGTGTGTATATATATATATCACAGATATATATGTACATACACACATAATACTTTTTATTACTAGTATACTAGCACATTCTCATTCCAAAGTTTCACAGGTTTGATTTGGTCCAAATATTACATTAAATAAATAGGGCACATAGTAGATAATAATGAAAAAAATTCTGGTACAATATGCCAAGTACTATTCTAAGTACTTGATATATATTAACTCTTGTAATTCTAATGATAACTCTTTGAGGTAGAAAGCATTGCCAACAGCTGCCAAATTGGGGTGAATAAACTGAAGAATAGAGATTAGATAACTTCCCTAAGCTAATGGCAGCATTGAATCTGAAATTGGGTTGGTAGGTCTCAGAGTTTATACTCTTAATGAACACTCTCTGTTTACCTTTTGTTTCTCATTCTCCTTTATTAAAAAAAAATCAATTTGTATTTTAGATACAGGATACATAAGCCAGATTTTTACATGGGTGTTTTGCACCTAGGTAGGAAGGATAGTGCCCCAAAGGTAGTTTTTCCATACACTTCTGCCTTTAGTAGTCTACATACCTATTGTTCCTGTTTTATGTCTATATGTGCTCAACTTTTAGCTCTCACTTAAAAGTGAGACCATGTGGCATTTGGTTTTCTGTTCCTGGGTTAATTCACTTAACATTATGACCTCAGGCTCCATCAACCTTCCTGCAAAGGACATGATTTCATTATTTTTTATGGATGCATATTATTTGGCGGTATGTATGTACCACATTTCCTTTATCCAGTCCACCATTAATGGGAACCTACGTTGATTCCATGTTATTGCTATTGTGAACCTGGTTGATTCCATGTCCTTGCTATTGTGAATAGCATAGCAATGAATATACAAGTACATGTGTCTTTTTGATATAATAATATTTTTCCCTTTGGGTTTACACAGTAATGGGAATGCTGGGTTGAATGGTTCGTCTGTTTTAAGTCCTTTGAGCAATCTCCAAACTGCTTTTCACAGTGACTAGACTAATTTTCATTTCCACTTATGGGGTATAAGCATCTCTCTCTCTCTCTCTCTCTCTTTTTTTTTTTTTTTTTTTTTTTAGCAGCATTGCCAGCATCTGTTGTCTTTTAACTTTTTGATAATAGCCATTCTGACTGGTGTGAGAAGGTATCTCATTGTCGTTTTGATATGTATTTCTCTGATGGTTAGTGATACTGAGCATTTTTAATGTTTTTTGGACACTTGGATGTCTTCTTCCGAGAAATATCTGTTTATGTTCTCTGTCCATCGTTAAAGGAGCTATTTGGTTTTTAGCTGGTTGATTTGAGCCAAAGAAATCCTAAACAAAAAGAACAAAGCCAGAAGCATCACACTTCTCTACATCAAAATATACTGTAAGGCTATAGTTACCAAAATAGCATGGTATTGGTATAAAAACGGACATATACACCAATACAACAGAATAAAAATCTCTGAAATACAGCCACATACCTACAACAATCTCATCTTAGACAAGGCTGACAAAACCAAGCAACGGGGAAAGGACTCTCCATTCAAAAAATAGTGTGGGGAAAACTTGCTAACCATATGCAGAAGAATGAAACTAAACCCATATCATTCACTATATACAAAAATTAACTCAAGATGGATTAAAGATTTAAATGTAAGACCTCAAACTACAAGCATCCTAGGAGAAAACCTAGGAAATATACTTCTTGACATCAGACTTGTCAAATAATTCATAACTAATTCCTCAAAAGCTATTGCAACAAAAACAGAAATTGACAATTGGAACCTAAAGTGCTTCTGCACAGCAAAAGAGACTATAAATAAGCAGACAACCTACAAAATGAGAGAAAATATTTGCAAACTATGCATCTGACAAAGGTCTTATATCCAGAATTTATAAAGAATTTAAACAAATCATTGTCCTTTTCAGTTCACTCAATGGGAATATTACCAGAAAGGGATCCCAATCCAGACCCCAAGAGAGAGTTCCTGGATCTCATGCAAGTTACTTTTTCAGAGTAAAGTGAAAACAAGTGTGTCAAGACAGTAAAGGAATGAAAGAATGGCTACTCTACAGTCTAAGCAACCCTGAGGGCAGCTGGTTGCCCATTTTTATGATTTTTTTCTTGATTATATATTAAACAAGGGGTGGATTATTCAGGAGCTTACCATGAAAGAGGTGGGAAGTTCCCGGAACTGAGTGTTTCTCCCCTTTTTAGACCATATGAGATACCTTCCTGACATTTCCATGGCATTTGTAAATTGTCATGGTGCTGGTAGGTGTGTCTCTTAGCATGCTAATGCATTATAATTAGTGCATATTGAGCAGTGAGAACACCCAGAGGTCACTCTGGTCACTATCTTGATTTTGGTGGGTTTTGGCCAGCTTCTTTACTGCAAACTTTGTTATCAGTAAGGTCTTTATGACCTGTATCTTCTGCAACATCCTATGTCATTCTGCGACTAAGAATGCCTATCCTTCTAAGAATGCAGCCCAGCAAGTCTCAGCCTTATTTTACCTAGCCCCTATTCAAGATGAAGTTGCTCTGGTTCAGATGCCTCTGAGAGGGATAATTTTGTTAACAGGTTGTGCATTATAACGTAGGTAAGCTCCACAACCCATGGCTCACGGTTCAGATAATACAAGCATTGTCGGAAAGCTCCAGAAGAAAGTTAAGCATTAATTCAGAGTATACGAGTAGCTATTCTTGAATAACCAGGTAACATCTTCCAGTTTACCTTTAACTGTAGTATGTTACCAAAAAGGTTTCCCAGAATTAAATAAAAAAAAAAAAATCAGTGCCAAAGTACACTGCTGCAGTAATTTCATTAATACTGTAGGAAAAATAAATAATCTTATTTTTTCCTTGAGTCTCTGGAAATGACCTTGAGTTACATTCATTAGTTTTTTGTTTGTCTGTCAGTGACAAAATGGTAAAAGATGCTTTCTCAAGGAAAACAGTAGCAACAATTATGAGGGTATCATAGAGAACTTTTAGACCAAAGAAAGAGACTGCATGTCATTAATTCTCACTCCAATATATTTACTAGATTTCCAGTGTCATATATGTGGGTATTTCGCAAAATCTCACCATTTTCTTAACTTCTCAGAACTGCCTGCATTTAATTTTGTCCAAAACTTACTGCCCAAAGGTATTTACAAACTACTCCTTATGTCAAAATTATAAATTTCAGTTACGAATTTTGCCATCGCATATACCCATAAAACTCCCTTTTCAAGTAATTTTATTCTGATACTAATTGGCATTTTACTCAATAAATTCAATCATGTAATATTAACGAGTACTTTAAATTAAAATGAGGAATTCTCAAGCCTATTCCTCTTTGCTTCTTGTGCTATCTAGAGTGATTCTTCAGGACACCATTTAATACTATGTCAAACTTAAATTGGCAACAGACTTAAGTGTACCTTTAATAAATATTTTATACAGTAAAATATTGTAAACCTTTGTTCCTCCATTCACTTCCATAACGCTTAAATGCTTCTTAAAACTAGAGTCAGTTTAGCTATATTATAATATCTTGTAAAATTTTATAGTAGATTATTAAACATATGAGAACTAAACAAACATGTAGAGTATAAAATTTTCAGATTTAAAATGGCATAGTAATACATCACTGGACTTTCTCTTCTTCAATAGCATAATATACTAATGAGAAAAATTTAAAACACTCTTGAATATACCATTTGAAAAAATAAGGAGACATCTATAACCTGAAACACAGTATGTAAGAGGGTAGTGCTATATGTAGTCATCTCCAAAGAAGGATGTGAAAAATGGCTAACAGAGGGTGCTAATAATCACAGGTATCATTGAAAATTCAATGGCACTCACCTGATCAAAATAAGTGAGTATCACACACTTAGGAGTAAAACCAACAGTCCTCTTTTGGACATCAGTAGGAGAATATTTGACACTTAGTAGGAAGCAGAGTATATGGAACATAGAGAATATGAAACTATTATAGATATAAGGTCTACTTTTAAGTAGAGGAGACAGATGGTATAGTAATCATTATAAAATACAGAATTACAAGAAACAAACAAAAATAAATAAGTAAACAAAATTTTTTAAAAAGCAATAAAAATGGAAAGTTAGCAAAAGAGATTCAGCATAAACATTAACTGGTATTTTACAGGGACCAGGAGTACCCATCCAGAAACTACATTTCCCAGCTTCTCTTGTGACTTAGTGTGGCCAAATAACTACAATCCTTATCATGGAAATATATTACTTACAAAAAAAGAAAGACTGCTTTCCTCCCTTAGGCTGGAATGCAGATATAACATTCAGCCAGCTTCAGTATTTTAAGAGATTCCAGAACAATAATATTGAAGGGACCTGGTGCTTAGGTGACCTTCTGAAAATTAACTCACATATTTTCTATGTACTGATATTTGAAATAGAATTAAACCTCAATCTTCCTTTGACCACAGTACCTTCAGATTTCTCTGTTAAAGTCTGAATCCTAACTAGAACAGCTTGTACATAGTTCAAAATGGTACACTGTGTCCCAGCAAATACTGACGCAGAAAGAGCAACATCAAGACAGGGCATAATAAAGTTGTGAAACTTTAAAGATAAGGAGAGAATCCATTGGACATGAAATCAAAAGATAAAGTCACCCATTAAGAAAAAAAAAAAAAAACAGGCTGCTTTCAAACTTCTTTATAATATTCAGTGGTACCATATCTGCAAAATTCAAAAAAAGGAAACTGAAACCCAATAGTGTTATAATTTTGTCTTAAGCATTCCTTCAAATATTTTCCTTTAAAAAGATATATAATTGCTTTTATCGTATAGATGTTCACTTTGAGAAGGCTATATGTTCCTATGATAACAATCCATAATATTCAAGGAGATTTAAAAAGTGAAAATTTTCCTATATCTAACCACTCATTTCTCCCTGATGGGAATCAATGTTATCTGTTACTTCCATGTCCCTTAAAGATATATCACATGATATGTGCAAACTAACAGGTTCATATGCTTCCATTTTGTATCTAAATGTAAGATTATCTATTGAAAGTTAGAGGTTTAAAAAACCAAAGCTTTCACTCTCCGTTCATAATATAAACATATTGACACAGGAAGACATTTCACAATCTGTAAATAAATCAGAAGATGAATGATACAGATCTCCAGATTTTAATAATAATGGAGAAATTGAGTATGCATTTGAAATCTCAAATTGACAATCACAGATGACCATATTCTAGATGAATTTTTGCTAATTCAAGAATTGCTCAGTGAACAACGTATTGTAATGGCTAAATTAAAATATACTATTCTCATTCAATGAGAAAGATTTTATCAAGCAGATTTTTAGAATAATGACATAATGATCGAACTCTTCTGTATAGAACTGTGGTGATAGAAATATGACTTTATGATTTTGCCAGAAAGCATTAAACTGTATGCCATAGAGAGTAAAATTTGCTTCATAAAAATAATTTTTTAAGCCATAGCTGCTGGCACACACAAGTGAGCATGGATCCTACTGCCACTACCCCGACAAAGTGCTTTAGCTTTTTAGCACCACCCATTGCAGTGTTGGGGCCAGTGGACCAGGAACACCACAGCCTCTTCATTGCAGCAGGTTGCTAACCTCAGAGGGTCAGAGAGCAAAACTGGGGCCCTGGTACTAATCCTCAGTGTTAGAACATGCGGCCTAGGAATGCTGAGATGATCTTTGGTCAACGAAAATATTCCAGAAATGAAGCTACTCAACTAAACTCACCTTAAACCACAATCAAACTCTCAAGGACATAAAAGTAGATAGATATTAGCAAATGAAAATTATAATAATTTCAGGCCGGGCGCGGTGGCTCAAGCCTGTAATCCCAGCACTTTGGGAGGCCGAGATGGGCGGATCACAAGGTCAGGAGATTGAGACCATCCTGGCTAACACGGTGAAACCCCGTCTCTACTAAAAAATACAAAAGAACTAGCCGAGCGAGGTGGTGGGTGCCTGTAGTCCCAGCTACTCGGGAGGCTGAGGCAGGAGAATGGCGTGAACCCAGGAGGCAGAGCTTGCAGTGAGCCGAGATCCAGCCACTGCACTCCAGCCTGGGAGACAGAGCAAGACTCTGTCTTAAAAAAAAAAAAAAGAAAAAAGAAAATTATAAACATTTCAAAGAGTGAAGGAAACTCAGCCCCGACAAATGAGAAAGAACCAGTGCAAGAACTCTGGCAACTCAAAAAGCCAGAATCTCTTCTCACCTCTAAACAACTGCATTAGTTCCCAGAAGTGGTTTTTAACAAGCCTGAAATGACAGAAACAGATTTCAGAATTTGAATAGGAATGAAGATCACCAAAATCCAGGAGAAAGTTGAAACTCAATCCAAGGAATCAAAGGAAGACAATAAAACAATACAGGAGAGGAAAGATGAAGTGACAACTTAAAGAAAGAAACAAACTGATCTAACAGAACTGAGAAAATTATTCAATAATTCAATAATACCATCACAGGCTTTAACAGCAGAGTTGACCAAATTCAGGAAAGAATCACAGAGCCTGATTACCAATTCTCTGACATAGTTCAGTCTCACAAAAATAAAGAAAAAAAAAAAAAAAAAAGGAGTGAACAAAACCTCTGAGAAATACGAGATTATTTAAATATACTAAATCTATTACTCATTGGTATCCCTGAAAGAGAGGGAGAGCAAGAAAGCAAGTTGGAAAAACATAGCTGAGGCTACTGTCTATGAAAATTTTCCTAACTTCACTAGAGAGGCCAACATTCAAATTCAGGAAATGGAGAGAACCCCTACAAAATACTATAAAAGATGACCATCCTCATGACACATAGTCATCAGTTTCTCCATGGTCAAAATGAAAGAAAATATGTTAAAGGCAGCTAAAGAGAAGCAGCATGTCACCTACAAAGGGAACTCTGTCAAGCTAATAGTAGAACCTTTCAGCAGAAACCCTACAAGCCTGAAGAGATTGAGGGCCTATATTCGGCATTCTTAAGGAAAACAATTCCAATCAAAAATTTTATAGCCAAAGAAGAAATGAGATCCTTTTAAGACAAACAAGTGCACAGAGAATTCATTAGCACCAAACCTGCCTTACAAGAGTTTCTTAAATATGGAAACCAAAACTGTTACTGGCTACCACAAAAACGTGCTTCAGTGCATAGACCATTGGCACTATAAAGCATTCACACAATCAAGTCTGCATAGTAACTAGCTAACTATATGGCAGGATCAAATCTGCATATATCAATATTAACCTTGAATGTAAACAGGCTAACTGCCCTAATTAAAAAGCACAGAGTGGCAAATTGGATAAAGAAGCAAGAACTTTCTGTATGCTGTCTTCAAGAGACTCGTCTCATATACAATGACACCCACAGGTTAAAAGTAAAGGAATAGAGAACAATTTGCAAAACTAACTGATATAGTGTGTATATTTATCCTTGCCCAAAACTCATGTTGAATTATAATCTCCCACACTGAAAATGGAGCCTGGTAGGAGGTATCTGGATTCACTGGGGAAGATTCCTCTCATGGCTTAGTGCTATCTTTGTGATAGTGAGTTCTCAAAAGATCTGGCCATGTAAAAATGTGTGGCGTCTCCCTCTGCATACCCTCTCTCTCTTAATCCCACTTCATGATGTAATGTGCCTGCTCCCCATTTACTTTCCTCCATGATTGTAAGCTTTCTGAGGCTCCTGAGAATCCAAGAGGATGTCAGTAGCATGCTTCCTATAAAGTGCGCAAAAACATGGTCTGACTAAAGCCTTTTTCTTTATAAATTACCAAGTCTCTAGTATTTTTAATAGCAATTCATGAATGACCTAGTACACAAAGAGAAAGCAGAAAAAAGCAGGGATTGCTGTTCTATTTTCAAACAAAATAGACTGTATACCAATAACTATCAGAAAGGACAAAGGATTTGGGCCATTACATAATGGTAAAGAGTTTAATTCAAGTAGAAGATACGATTGTCCTAAATATATATGCACACAACACAAGAGTACCCAAATTTATAAAGCAAGTTCTTAGAGATTTACAAAGATAGTTAGATGACCATGCAATAATTGGGGGAGGTGTCAGCACCTCACTGGCAGTACTATACAGATCATCCAGGCAGAAAACCCACAAAGATATTCAGGTCTTCAACTCAGCACTTGAACAAATGGATATAATAGACGTCTCCAAAACTCTCCAACACAAAACAACAGAATATACATTCTTCTGCTCTGCACATTGCATATACTCTAAAATCAACCACATAATCAGCCATTAGACAATCAATTCGAAACATCAAATTCATACCAACCACCCCTCAGACAATAGCACAATAAAAATAGGAATAAACACTAAGGAAATCATGTAAAAGCTTACAATTGCATGAAAATTACAACCTGCTCCTGAATGAATTTTGGGGTAAACAATAAAATTAGAGCAAAAATTAAGAAATTATTTGAAACTAAGGAGAACAAAGATACAACATACCAGCATCTCTGGGACACAGCTAAAGCAGTGATAAAGGAAAGTTCTAGCACTAAATGCACACATAAAAAAGTTAGAAAGTTCTCAAATGAACAATCTAACATCACCATAGAAGAACTAAAGAAGCAAGAGCAAACCAACCCCAAAGCTATCATAAAAGTAATAACCAAAATCAGAGCTGAACTGAAGGAAACTAAGATGAGAAAAACCATACAAAAGCTCAATGATTCCAGGAGATTGTTATTTGAAAGGATAAATAAGATAGATAGGGTACTGGCTAGACAAATAAAGATAACAAAAGAGAAGATCCGAATGAATATAATCAGAAATGGCCAAGGAGACATTACCACTAACCTCACAGAAATTCAAAATACTGTCAGACTACTATGTAGACTTCTATGCACACACATTAGAAAACCTAGAAGGAATGAATAAATTCCTGGAAGCATACAACCTCCCAAAATTGAACTAGAAAGACATTGAATTCTTGAGCAGACCAATAATAAGTTCCAAAATTGAATCAATAATAAAAAGCCTACCAACTAGAAAAAGCCAAAGACCAGAGGGACTCACAGCCAAATTCTACCAAATTGTATAAATAATAGCTGGTACCACTCCTACTAAAACTATTCCAAAAAAATTGAGAAGAGGACCTCCTTCCTAACTCATTCTATGAGGCTAGAATCACGTTGATATAAAAACCTGGCAGAGGCACAACAAAAAACAAAACTTCAGAAAAATATCTTTGATGAACTTTGATGCAAAAATCTTCAACAAAGTACAAACCAGATTCAGCAGCAAAACAAAAAGCTAATCCACCACAATCAAGTGGACCTTATCCCCAGAAGGCACGGTTGGTTCAACATAGGCTAATCAGCAAATGTAATTCATCACACATGTCCTCTGCAGTAACATGGATGGAGCTGGAGGCCATCATCTTTATCAAACTAAACTTAAGAGTCATCGATGACAAACCCATAGCCAACATCATACTGAATAAGCAAAATCTGGAAGCATTCTGCTTGAGAACAGGATCAAGACAAGGATGCCCACTCTCACCACTTCCATTCAACATAGTATTGGAAGTTGTAGTCAGAGCAATCAGGAAAGAATAGAAAAATAAAAGTCATCCAAACTGGAAAGGAGGAAGTCAAACTGTCTCTGTTTTCAGACAATATGATCCTATACCTAGGAAACCCTATAATCTCTTCCAAAAAGCTCCTAGATCTGATAACTTCAGCAAACTTTCAGAATAAAAATCAACATACAATACCTTTAGCCTTTCTATATACCAACAACATCCAAGCTGAGAGCCAAATCAAGAATGCAATTTATTAACAATAGCCACAAAAAGAATAAAATACCTAGGAATACAATTAACCAGGGAGGTGAAAAATCTCAACAACAGGAAATACAAAACATTGCTGAAAGAAAGCAGAGATGACATGAACAAATGGAAAAACATTCCATGTTCATGGATAGGAAGAGTCAACCTTGTTAAAATAGACATGCTACCCAAAGGAATTCACACATTCAATACCATTTCTCTCAAACTACCAATGACATTCTGAACAGAGTTAGCAAAAAATAAAAAACAAAAAAAAAAATAAAAAATAAGCTCATATGAAACCACAAAGGAGCCTGCATAGCCAAGCAAAAAGAACAAAGCCAGAGGCATCACTTTACCGAATTTCAAACTACGCTACAAAGCTACAGTAACCAAAACAGTGTGGTACTCATACAAAAACAGACATATAGACAAATGGAACAGAATAGAGAATCCAGAAATAATGCCGCATATCTACAACCACCTTATCTGCAACAAAACTGACAAAAACAAACAATAGGGAAGGACTTTCTATTCATTAACTGGTGCTGGGATAACTGTCTAGCATATGTGGAAGACTAAAACTGAACCCCTTCCATACACCATACATAAAAATTAACTAAAAATGGATGAAGGACTTAAATGTAAAACAAGTAAGTGTAAAAACCCTGGAAGATAACCTAGGAAATGCCATTATGGACATAGGCCCTGGCAAAGATTTCATGATGATGATACCAAAAGTGATTGCAGTAAAATCAAAAATTGACCAATGGGACCTAATTAAACTAAAGAACTCCTACACAGCAAAGAAACTATCAACAGAGTAAATAGACAACCTACAGAATAGGAGAAATATTTTCAAACTATGTATTCAACAAAGGTCCAATATTCCAAATCTATAAGGAACTTACATATATTAAGTAGAAAAAGTAAATGTAGGACTTTAACAAAGTTGCATATGTGTCCCTGAACCTAAAATAAAAATAACTAATCCCTTTACAATGTGAGTAAAGACAAACAGACCCATCATGTATTGGTTACATGAAGATATACATGCACACAACACACACATGACAAATGCTCAACATCACTAATTATTAGAGAAATACAAATCAAAATCACAATAAAATACCATCTCATACCAGTCAGAATGGCTTTTATCAAAAAGTCAAAAATAGCAGATGCTGGCAAAGCTATGGATAAACACAGAATGCTTATACACTGCTGGAAGAAATGTAAATTAGCTTAGCCACAGAGGACAGGTGTTTGACAGTTTCTCAAAGAACATAAAACAGAATTACCATTCAATTCAGCAACCTCATTGCTGAGTATACACCCAAAGGAACATAAATACTTCTACCATAAAGACACATGCATACATATGCTTACTACACCACTATTCACAATATAAAGACATGGATCAACCTAGATGCCCATTATTGGAACACAGGATAAAGAAAATATGGGACCATGGAATACTATACAGCCATATAAATAAAGATCATGTCCCCTGCAGTAACATGGATAGAGCTGGAGGCCATTATCTTTAGCAAACTAATGCAGAAACAGAAAATCAAATACCGTATGTTCTCACTTATAAGTGAGAACTAAACATTGGCTACACATGGACGTAAGAAGGGAACAACAGATGCCAGACCTGTTTGAGAGTGGAGGGTGGGAGGAAGGTGAGGATAGAAAAACTACCTATTGGGTTCTATGTTTATTACCTGGGTGACTAAATAATCTGTACACCAAACCCCTATGAAACACAATTTGCCTATACAACAAAGTTGCACATGTGTCCCTGAACCTAAAATGAAAGTTAAATAAAAATAAATAAGAAATAAAAAATTAAGTTTCAAATCATAAAAATAATTTGTATAAAAACACGTATATTGCGGGCATTCAGAAATGAATGCAAAAACTATGAAAAAATCTAACTTTATTATAAATGTATGAGAATCTCATGGAAGGTTTTGGCAAAAAAAAAGCTGACTCTAAGTTTGTAAAACAGTATTTTTACTAGATGAACATTTTAAGTTGTAAGACACTAGTATTTATTCATAAACATGATATTTTAGTTGCTTAATTTGTTTCTTGCAGGTGTATGTGTTTGTAATTATGAAACTACTTCTCATGTATAAAATGATTGGACAAAGAAGTAAATGTAAATGATCATAATATGAGGCAAGTTCCTCATTGTTAGAGAAATAAATGACAAATAAGCAAGAAGGATGACTAGAATGAAGCTTGTATTTCTGGATTAGGATAGAAGAGCTCCAAATGAGCACACGTTTAATTTAATATATATGTACAGAGAATGATAGATACAAAAATAAAAACAGATCTATGTGCATATATGGACTTAAACCCGTGCATAAATAACTAAAATCATAATACAGCCTATAGTTTGGTTATTAGTATTATATCAATGTCAACTTCTCTGTTTTGATAAATGTACCATAGCTATGTAAGATCTTAATAGAGGAAGTGGGATTAAAGCTATATAGGAACTCTTGGTAGTATGCATGAAACTCTTCTATAAATTAAAATATATTTCACAATAGTCTCGCTCTGTCCCCCTGGCTGGAATCTCGGCTCACTGCAGCTCCGCTCCCGTTCCTGCCGGGTTTCCTCAAGCCATCCGCCGCGCCTGGCTAATTTTTAGATAAAAATAAGTGAAGGGAGAAAAATCTATTTAAAAATAATCTCTGCAATAAAAATATATGAAATATATCAGCAGAATGTTAGTTATCCACAATTTTTAATAGCTTACACTTTCAATATTCATTAGGTAAAATGCATTTCTACCTGAACTTGATTATGTTTAATGAAGGAAAACCCATAGTTATCTCTTTAGTATTTATGTAAAATTATAGTGACTATTCTATGTAGTTAATGCTGAAAGCCATATTCTGAAATTATTTCTATTTTCCAAACACTTGTGCACAAAATCTTTAGGAACACATTATTTTATTATTTCTGTAAGTGCAAATTTAAACCCAGCTACAGATTACTTGGAATTTTGTGTTTGTAAAAGTTAAGTTGAAAATTAATAAGGTGTTCTATCCTAGGCTTTCAGAGTAAAAAATGTGTCCTTTCCTTCTTTGCTTTAACAGTATTTTAAAAATAAGATACATTTAATTCTATAATTTTATATAGTACAAAAAAATAGTCTGTCCTAAGAAAACTTCCAAATTATTTTCTTCACATAAATTTATAATGAGTAAATATTTACAAGCAAGCAGTGTGATTAGCTTCATCAAAAATATCATATGTACAACATTTTTACAATGCTACTCCATAAATAATCCCACCAAGATAGTTTTTGTTAACTATATGTTATTTGTCACTCATGTTTGGATGCAAAGAAGGGAAATCTAGAGAAGTGTAAATAAATGTTCTTCTCTAAATAGTTTACCATGTTCTTGAATAGAAAAACTAAAATGTATATAAAATAGTTTTAGGTAAAATATAAGCAGAATACATGTCCAAATGATGCATCGCACAATCCTCTGTTTTATGGCTTGATGCAAGGTATGAATTCCATATACCATCACCCACAGTTTTACATAAGATAATGCTGTCTTTTCTTAACCAATGGCTTACGGAAATTGTACCAATTATTCAGAGCCTGTCAGTTTTAAGACAAATTAAACAGATAATATCTGAATAGCAAACAATTTGTCCTCAAACTGCATTGTTTACTGTCTAACTAGAAATCCAACCTTGTCCTCTTGGACAGAACATTGTATACTGCAGAATAAGGGGCCAGGATACCTTTCAAAATTATCAGTTTCTAGCCTTCAGATTATATCTTGCAAGAAACTGCATTTTTCTCCACCATATATTGAAATTGACAAACAATTTTAAAAAGCATATGCTCTATAGTATGTTAGATAGAGATGATAGTGGAATTATAAGCTGAAATCTTTAGAACGAGCTTTCTAGGTGGAGTTAATATTACATAACTACTCATCTGCAGTTTATTTCTGTGTAAATTTTTTTTTTCAAAATGGTCAAGAATATATGTAAATACTAAAATCTAAAAAAATATGAAAAAAGAACATCAAGGTCAAGCTTTTTTTTTTTTTTTAAACTAAATATTCTGGTCCACTATGATTATAAGCAGTCATATGTATGTATAAATATAGCTTATTTATATATTTGAGAAATGAGAAATTTTATATGAGAAAATTTATAATTTTCTATAACTGTATAAATTTGTAAATTTTCATAACTCTGTAATTTCAATAACATATTTAAAATATATATTTCATATGAAAATCAATATTAGAATACATTTTTTCAGAAATGAATTTTTCATACCTCCCTCTCTAGATATTTTTATCACCTACCAATTTTCACAAAATATGTTATAGTGTTATTCATTTCCACTACAATAGTATTTGGAATTTCAGTATAAATTATATCAGTAAGCAATTATCATTTTAATATCATGAACAACTCTGTTTTAAAATTGAATAAAATATTAAATAAAAATGAGAATCTAAACCAGCCTTAAAACCACAGCCCAATATGAGCAGTAAAAAAGTAAAGAATCTTATGAATTTCATGGATTAGTGCAGGATCAAATAATAGTGGCAAAGAAAGTGGGTGGCCATTTTCCATCTCTTGACTAGTCTGTTTCCTAGGAAACAAAGACTGAATGATCGCATAAATGGCCCTAAGCCTGTGGATTTAAATTCATGAAATTATATAGGACTGTAATCAATGCAGAACAAGAAAGGTCATTGTTAGGATGACTGTTCATTAGGTAAAATGGAAAAGTTTCAAATACTTATTTTGCTTTCCAAGAGTTTTGAAAAATAAATTATTACTAAAATATTTTGTTATTAAAGTCCCTGTCCTCTCAAATCATGAATGACAATACAACTAATCAACCAGCATGCTGACTAAACACCTTTATTTAAACGTTTCTATGTAGGAGGCTATTCACTGTCTCAACTCTTGTTTCTACCAGTAGAGCTAAACTTGATTCCAGCATATATCCAGGTGGTACCAGTAGGATATCATTTTGTCTAGTATCAAAGAGTTTATTAAATGACCTCTGTCTGCTGGACTTCCAGCAAAACTACTCCTGCATAAGAAGCCACAGAGTGCCTTCACAGAGTTTGACAAATACATCTCTCATAAATTTTACAGCCTAAAAGAGCCTGGTGATGTATTACCTATGATGAGTATAATAACCCTCTGTGAAAATATCAAGTAGTTACTAAAAGGATAAAAGCATTTGCCTCCTCTTGAGAAAATAACTTAAGACTTCTCAAAGAAATTTTTGTAGCAGCTTAAAGAGCATGTTGTTTCATGTTGATGATTCCAAGTTTTTGTCCTGATTAATACTTCATATTCCTAGTTATTTTCTCTTTGAGTTGTACGTGCTTTATTATAAGGTAATTGAATGAGTTAATTGAGATGATGAAAATAAAATTAAAGATTATTTTTAAATGTTATAAGTGTAATATTTAGAAATAGTTATATATGTATTATTATATATATTAAAATAATGAAAGTAATAACCATGAGTGATAATCTCTTATAATAACTACTACGGTTTTGGAGAAAAAGACACTGTTCTAAGTTCTTAGAATTTTATATATGTATAACAAAAAAATTGCCTGTAAAGAGTTTTAAAAAAATGTATATATTATGCAATCTAAAATGATTAGCTGTAGTTATCTTAAAATGGAAATTAAAAACTTGACATGATAATTCTTAGCTGAATATATTTTTTCATGCTATATGTAGCTCGGAGCCGCCAATGTACCTAATGATTATTCCTCACCTTTTTTCATCTTGGATATAATAAATTATGTTGCATTATTTAGGAATGAGAATGACTGAAGAGAGGAAAATAAAGATATAAACCTGTAAAGGCAAAAATTGCAATGTAGAAAACTTTGTTTTTAAGAACACTTTTAGAATTATAGAAAAATTGCAAAGATAGTTCAGAGTTACCACGGACTGTATGTTTTCCATCCAGTTTCTCCTCTTATTAATCTCTTAAGCCAGCATAGTAATTTTCAGATAATAACCAGTCAACATAAATACATTATTGTCAACTAGCATGCTTACTTTTTCTGCTTCAGGGTCCTATCCAGCATATCACATTACATTTAATTATCTTATCTCTTTAGGTTCCTCTTGGCTGTGGCTGGTTTTCAGGTTATATATGTATAACCTGTATGTATGTGTGTGTGTATGTATATATATTATATTATATATATGACTGTAAACATAAACTTACATTTTTAAGGATTACTGCTGAGGTATTTTTTAAAATTTTATTTATTTATTTTTTATTATTATACTTCAAGTTCTAGGGTACATGTGCATAACGTGCAGGTTTGTTACATATGTATACTTGTGCCATGTTGGTGTGCTGCACCCATCAACTCGTCAGCACCCATCAACTCACCATTTACATCAGGTATAACTCCCAATGCAATCTCTCCCCCCTCCCCCCTCCCCATAATAGGCCCCGGTGTGTGATGTTCCCCTTCCCGAGTCCAAGTGATCTCATTGTTCAGTTCCCACCTATGAGTGAGAACATGCGGTGTTTGGTTTTCTGTTCTTGCAATAGTTTGCTGAGAATGATGGTTTCCAGCTGCATCCATGTCCCTACAAAGGACACAAACTCATCCTTTTTTTATGGCTGTATAGTATTCCATGGTGTATATGTGTCACATTTTCTTAATCTAGTCTGTCACTGATGGACATTTGGGTTGATTCCAAGTCTTTGTTATTGTGAATAGTGCCACAATGAACATACGTGTGCATGTGTCTTTATAGCAGCATGATTTATAATCCTTTGGGTATATACCCAGTAATGGGATAGCTGGGTCGTATGATACTTCTAGTTCTAGATCCTTGAGGAATCGCCATATTGTTTTCCATAAATGTTGAACTAGTTTACAATCCCACCAACAGTGTAAAAGTGTTCCTATTTCTCCACATCCTCTCCAGCACCTGTTGTTTCCTGACTTTTTAATGATCGCCATTCTAACTGGTGTGAGATGGCATCTCATTGTGGTTTTGATTTGCATTTCTCTGATGGCGAGTGATAATGAGCATTTTTTCAAGTGTCTGTTGGCTGTATGCATGTCTTCTTTTGAGAAATGTCTCTTCATATCCTTTGCCCACTTTTGGATGGGGTTATTTGTTTTTTTCTTGAGAATAAAATACCTAGGAATCCAACTTACAAGGGATGTAAAGGACCTCTTCAAGGAGAACTACAAATCACTGCTCAGTGAAATAAAAGAGGACACAAACAAATGGAAGAACATACCATACTCATGGATAGGAAGAATCAATATCGTGAAAATGACCATACTGCCCAAGGTAATTTATAGATTCAATGCCATCCCCATCAAGCTACCAATAAGTTTCTTCACAGAATTGGAAAAAACTGCTTTAAAGTTCATATGGAACCAAAAAAGAGCCTGCATTGCCAAGACAATCTTTATAATGAACAGTAAACAAGGCTAGAAAGGACCTCCTGTGAGGAAGGGGTATGAGCTAGGGTGGAGAGATCAGACAATAGTTAATGTTTTATCTTAACTTCAATCTGTACTCAGGAAAGGCCACTGAAAATGCCTTTTAGGCTGGCTTATATAGAGAATGAGTTACATTTCAGGGGCCTGGCAGATGAAGCAAAAACTCAAACAAGTTTGGTGAGCATACATTTTGTTCTGATTGGTCAATGAAACAGTTCAGGTAACAATTTTTGAGGTGAAGATAGAAAACTGGAGTGTTTTGTCTTGCCTTTTATATGTAAACAAGAGGACATCCGTACATTTTACCTACATGAAAGGGTGTTTCTTTTGCAGTAATTCATTACGGGTGACAACAAAGGGTAGAGGTGGGAGAGTGTTGACAGTCACTGTTTTCTAGTACCACTGGGCTCAGGCAAAACTTAACATTGTCAACTTCTATTATTTTTAATTTGTTCAGGTTGTGTCTTGTGGCCCAGAATGTGATCTGTCTTGAAGAATATTCCATATAAATTTGAGAAGAATATACTTTCAGTTGCTGTTGGATGGAATATTTAATATTTAATAATTTTTAGATTAATTTGATTGATAGTACAGTTCAAGCCGATGAAGTCCTTACTTATTCACACATCTGTCAGTCACCATTGAGTTAATTAATTTATATTTACTAATTTACATGTCATTTTACGTGCCTAATTTACATGTCTTTTGAATTAGAAATTTTTAAATTATAGATGTCCTTTTAGATTATACTTGTATTTCATACTTTGAAATAATCACCCAAAAGTGTCTTATAATTCTAGTATTTTTCTGAATCTGAGCATCATCTTGTAGACTCTTAAACTTCGGTAGGAAACTAATGTTGTATGGCTTATTAATAAATTTTCATTCAAATATTAATTTCAGAAGGAAGTCTAAATGAAAACGAATGTCTGCCTTTATGTTTGAAAAAAATCTTCTGAGATATTGCATGAAAGGTGACATGAGATACATTGGTCTTTTGGTCCCATTTATTAATTGATTGTAGTCTATATTAGCTATTTGACTACTGTTCTGTTCTGTTGTTAAGTTTCTTCATCATTTATTGTAGAAACAGTCAATTGTTACATTCCTGTAATAGGATAGCTTTTTCTATTGTTTAAATTATTGTTACCTAAAGTTAATAAATCCAGATAAGCTGGTCCTTAAAAAATAAATACAAATACAAATACAAATTAAATATTTATCTTTCACTACTGACAGATAGTTTCTTGACATACACAATTCAACAATTTTCTTCCAACACTTTAAATATTTCACTCCATTCTATTCTGGTTGCATGGTTTCTGATCATGTTTGTTATAATTATTACCCTTCTTCCTCTACAGGTAAAATATTTTTGGATTTTTCCTAGTCCAGCTTTTTTCTACAATTTTTTTTCTTTTTTTTTAGTGTTCTGTAGTTTGAATATTGTATGAGTAGGTGATTTTTTTTGTTAGTTTAAATTTTTATTGTTTTGTTTGCTTGTTTAAATGTGTGTTAAACACCTTTTATGATATTTTCCGAAGTCTGTTAATCTGTAGTTTAGTGTCTGCTAAAAATGTTGAAGAATTATCAGTCATTAGTATTCTTTTCCCCTGAAGTAAAAACCTTTGTTATAGAGAATGCTCTGAGGATATCTCAGTAAGTGATTACTTTTCTGCTTCCTTTTCTATAGTTATGAGATGATTTTCCTTGGCTCTTCACCATGAGAACATATTCAGATTCTTGAAGTAATCATAGTGAATACATGAGCACCCCTAAGATTGTACATTCTAGAAGTTTCTAACTTTCACACTAGTTCACACTGAGTCTCCAGTGATTTATAAAAATAATCATTTAACTTTTCATTCGTTTATGATTATATACTGGCTTCTGCTCCTGTTAAGAATACTTTGTGAATATGTGTAGCCTCCTGTCTCTCTAGATTTTATGGTGGTGGTAAGCCTTGCAACATCAATTTTCTAATGGAAAAGTTTTGATTTTTTCTTTGTTCAGTTATTTTCCTGTTGTAAAGATGGAAATGATGACATCCAAACTCTTTACAAAGTAGAGCTGATATCAAAAATCCTCTGCAATTATTTTAATCTTAGAATTGATAGTATATACGGCTACAACATTCGGACCCATTACCTGAAGAGAGCCAAACTTCTAAATCTGTTCAAGATTTTTGAGAGAAAATCAAAATTTGGGATTCCTTAAGCCACACTCAGATTTGATAATTTTTTATAATGATGCACAGGGCTAATTAAACCTATTGTTCACATGAATATATTTATTGCAGAGAAAGGATACCAATTAGAACCATCCAAAGGGATAAACACATAGGAGTCTGGGAAGGGGCCAAAAGTGGAATTATGGTTGTTCTCTCCTCATGAAGTCATGGACAGCATTCTCTCTGTCCAGACATAATGTGTGAAAACATGTATAGACTATTGCCAACAAGGAAAGCTAACTTAAGCTTTAAAGTTTGGAGATTTTACTGGGGTTTTATTACATAGTTTTAATTAATTCATTTCATTCATGGTTGAACTCAGTTTTCAGCACCTCCGACTTTACCAGAGGTCAGGATGGTATTATATGTTCTGGGGGCTCATCATGAGTCACTTTCTTAGCATAAGTTATTACATATGGTCAAGGAGCCCATTAAGAATAATAAAGATACTCCTATCAATGCAGTGTGGCATTTCCCTCCCAGGACATGGGACAAAAACTAGACTTTTCTTTGGTCAAGACCAAATTTCTCACCACATAAAGGTCATCTTTTTTTTTTTAATTTGATAATTGACCAACTAACATTCAGGGCTATAAAATGATTTGTATATTCATTTAACTATCTAGCTAATTAACAGTCAATTTCAACTGGGAAATTCCATTTGCTCAGGTGTAGGTTTGAACAGTGGCACAAAGAAATAGTGAAAAAAAAAAAAAAAGAGGATAGATGTCTCACTGGGTTGAGAAGAATGTGGTCACAGTTCGGGTTGCACAAATAACTAAAACCTGAGTGTAGGTCTCTGGAAAGAAGGTAGCATCAAAAAGAAATCCTGCAAAATATGCATAATGATTTTTCTTAGGTATTTTAACAACTTGCAAACCACCTATTTTTAATACTCAAGGAGGTTAATTTCAGAATACTTCTTCGTGAAGCCGGAAAGCCAAAATGAGATTTTAGAGCCCCCACAGTGTTGGAGGAACAAAGTTGAACTTTAAGCTCAGCCAAGGTGCAGTGTACGAGGTAAGAATCATCTGTTGAATTGAGACACCCCAATTACCATGCCTGACACATAAGTATTGCATTAGTCCGTGTTCTCCAGAGACACAGAATCAATAGGAAGTTATACACTTGTACATGCACATAATAGTGTCCTATTAAAAAGTGGCTCACATGATTATGAAGGCCCTAAATTCAAGATTAGTAGTCGGCCAGCTGGAGATGCAGGAAAACTGACAGTATATTCCTATCTGAATCTAATGAACTAAGAACCAAGAAAGCCCAGGATATAAATTCCAACTCCCTTCATATTGCTTCAAAGGACATGATATAATTTTTTTAATGGCTGTTTATTATTCCATGTTGTATATGTACCACATTTTCTTTATCCAGTCCAACATTGATGGGCACCTAAGTAGATTCCACGTTTTTGCTATTATGAATAGGGAAGTAATAAACCTACAAATGCATGTGTCTTTTTGGTGGAATGATTTGTTTTCTTTGGGATATAAACTCAATAATGGGATTGCTGGGTGGAATGGTAGCTTTGTTTTAAGTTTTTTGAGACATCTCCAAACTGCCTCTTACCGCAGTAGCTGAACTAGTTTACATCCCCACCAATGTTATGTAAATGTTCCCTTTTCCCAGCAGCATTGCCAATATTGGTTGGTTTTGGAACTTTTACTAGCCATTCTGATTGATGTGACATGATGTTTCACTGTGATTTTGATTTTCATTTCTCTGATAACAACATGGAGCACTTTTTCATATGTTTGTTGGCTGCTTATATGTCTTCTTTCAATAATTGGCTATGTCTTTTGACAGTTTTTAAAGGCGTTATTTATTTTATTTTATTTTTTTGCCTGATAAATTGCTTAAGTTCCTTATAGATTTTGGAATCTGTCAGATGCATAGTTTATACTTCTGTCAGATGCATAGTTTGTAACTATTTTCTCCCATTGTGTAGGTTGTCTGTTCTGCTGATAGTTTGTTTTGCTGTGCAAAATTTCTGTAGTTTAATTAGGTTCTATTTCTCAATTTTTATTTTTGTTTCAATTGGTTTAGAAGACTTAGTCATAAATTCTTTCCCCATGCCAATATCTAGAATGGTGTTTTCTAGGCTTTCTTCTAGAAATGTAACAGTTTGAGTGTTACATTTAAATCTTTAATCCACATTGAGTTAATTTTTGTATATTGTGAAATATATGCATCCAGTTTCATTCTTCTATATGTGGCTAGCTAGCTACACCAGCACCATTTATTGAATAGAGTATCATTTTCTCATTGCTTATTTTGTCGTCTTTGTCAAAGACCTAATGGCTGTAGATGGGCAGCTTTATTTCTGGGTTCTCTGTTCTGTTCCATTGATCTCTGTGTCTGTTTTAGTGCCAGTACTATACTGGCATCAGAGTAACATGCTAATCATCAGAGAAACGGATGTCAAAACCACTATAATATATCGTGTCAGACCCTTCAGAATGGCTAGTATTAAAAAGTCCAGAAACAAAAGATCCTGGCAAAGCTACAGAGAAAGGGAAATGCTTATACACTGTTGAAAGGAATGGTAGTTCAGCCACTGTGAAAAGGAGTTTGAAGATTTCTCAAAAAATTTGAAATAAGGCTAAAATTTCACCCAGCAATCCCATTACTGGGTTTATTTCCAAAAGAAAACAAATCATTCTACCAAAAACACACATTGACTCTCATATTCATCACAGCATTATTCACAATAGAAAAGACATGGAATCATCCTACTTGCCCATCAATGGTGGATTGAATAAATGTTGTCCATGTACACAATGGAATACTATGCAACCATATAAAATAACAAAATCATGCCCTTTGCAGCAACATAGTTGCATCTGGAGGCTATTATCCTAAGCAAATTAACACAGGGAAAGAAAACCAAATGCCACATGTTCTCACTTATAACCGGGTGTTAAACACTGGGTACTCATGAACATAAAGATCACAACCACAAAAACTGGGAAACTACTAGGGGAAAGGGAAGGGTTGAAAAATTAGCCATTGTGTACTGTTCTCAGTACCTGGATAATGAAGCCGAATCCTTAGCATCACATAATATACTTAGGTAACAAACTTGAACATGGACCTCCTGAATCCAAAATAAAAGTTGAAGAAAAAGAAACAGGAAAAATATTAAATTCAAAATGAGAAGTCTATAACAAAGAATTGAAAAAAATGGGATAGAAAATGGAGACATGATCAAGAAAATAAATACAATTAATTGCTTATTTTTTGAATTGTTCTGTGAAATTAATAGATCTTGAGTTACTATGATTAAAAATAAAAGATGCCTGGGACAAACTAGTACTATCAGAAATGAGAACAGGAGCATAATGCAGCAGATATTATACACATTATAAGGATAGTAAGTTAATTTTATGTGTAAAATTATGTCAATGAATTCAACAATTTCAATCAATGGAGAAATCATTTGAAAGACAAGAATTGTCCTGGCTGGGAATGGTGGCTCACGCCTATAATCTTAGCACTTTGGGAGGTCGAGGTGGGTGGATCACTTGAGATCAGCAAATCGAGACCAGCGTGGCCAACATGGTGAAACCCTGTCTCTAATAAAAATACAAAATTAGCCAGGTGTGGTGGCACACGCTGGTAGTCTCAGCTACTCAGGAGGCTGAGACAGGAGAATCGCTTGAACCAGGGAGACCAAGGCTATAGTGAGCTGAGACTGCGCCACTGCATTCTAGCCTGGGCGAGACAGAGCGAGACCTCACCTCAAAATAAAAAAAACAAACAAGCAAGCAAATAAAACAAAGAATTGTCCAAATTGACTTCAGCTGAATTAGAACATTTGAATAGACCTGGTTATATTAACGAGATGTGATTTTAAATGAAGAAACCTCTACAAAGAAAATTATATGTGTAGACACCTTCAGTGCTGATGTCTGTTAAATATGTAAGGGAGACATGTTTTAAATCTATATAAATTATTTCAAGTAAAGAGAAGATAAGGTAAATTCCATAACTATTCTGTGAGGAGAACATTTACTGGATTCCCAAATCAAAGGAAGATATTAGAAAGAAAAAAATATGTACCAGTATGTGTCACTGATACAGATACAACAATTACTTATAATATTTGGTCACATTAATTTCAGCAACAAATAAACTGGATAATGCTGATTAAGACAATCTCTTTATCATGTGGCTTTTTCTTTTAGTTGGACATGATAAGATACGGAAAGAAAGATAGTAACAACAACAAAAAAAGACAATTTATAAGCAGAATGTAGAGACTATATGGGAAGACAAAAGCATGATCTGTTGTAAAGTAAAACTGTTCTAATGTCCAGACTCTTAAGCAAGTGAAAAAAGTTAAAAATATCCTTAAAGATTAAATTAAGGGTATGACCGTAAGACATTGTTAATATCTCAGAAACATTTAAGATGATGCCTGGGACATCACTAGCTAGACAGAAGCAATTCTAAGAACCTTAAAGACTCTGTCTCACAGCTCTCTGATACTCCACCCACAGCAGTCAAAGGTCTGTCTTAAAAAGAATGAAGAATGTGATTTTAGGGCTCATGCTGAAGGCAAAAGTCATATTCATAGGAAAGACGCATCAAGAGAGTTTAACCAGTTTGAACTAAAAAGACAGAGGCTGTACGAAAAAGAAAAAAAAATCTCTGTGGCCTCTGTGTTCTATAGACAGCAAGTAATCTTAGTGATATATACAAATATTACCTCAAACATGGCCCATTTCTCACTGTATAAGAAAGACATCTCAAAAGGTATAATCAAGAGTAGAAAAAAATACATCACTTTGAAACGTCATTCAGAGAGCAGAACTGGACTTAATTAAGTGATAATCACTGTACCTAGAATTGGGAAACAGGTGGCATATGATTGATTAAATTTCAGAATAGCTATCATTCAATGAGAACTACGTGCTTCATGCTCTTCCCACAATGGGAATATGTATGGTGAAAATAAGGGGCATATATATGTCATGTTTTTATTTCATAAGACTTGAGGTCATGAGGAGCCATAACCAAGGGCCTCATCAGTATGTAAACTAAATGCAAATTACACAATCCTTAAGTCATATATCATAATTGTTGAGCCTTTTGTGAGTCTTGGTAGGATTTTAATTTATTTCACATGTAGCAATAAATATGGTGATCAGAGGACAGACAGTGGTAAAGGAAATATGGCCATGTCTTTTGCAGAACACCACCAAGGGCTAGAGTCTACATTTCCATTCATTAAATCTGATTGGGACTTGTGACTTGCTTTTCCCTAACAGAATACAGCAGAGGTGAACTGTGTAACTTGGTTCTAAACCTCAAAAATCTTATAATTTTTACTGTCATTCTTTTCTTTTTTTTTATTTCAACTTTTATTTTAGACACATGGGGTACATATGCAAGTTTGCTACACGGATATATTTTGTGATGTTGAGGTTTGGGATATGAATAATCCCATGACTCACAGTGGGCATAGTAACCAATAGTTTTTCAATGTTTGCCCTCTCATCTCCCTCCCCTTCTAGTAATCCCCAATGTCTATTACTGCCATCTTTATGTCCATGAAGACCCAATGTGTGGCTCCCACTTATAAGTGAGAACATGAGGTATTTGGTTTTCTACTTCCACATTAGTTCACTTAGAATAATGGCCTTGACCCACATCCATTGCTGCTTCAAAGGATATAACTGCATGCTTTTTACAGCTGCATAGTATTCCATGGTATATGTGTATGTTGAAATAATTCTATATGTGTATATTTGTGTGTGTATATATATACAGACTTAAGAAACCATATGAACATGTTAATATATTTATTTAAAAATTTACAAATTCCACAAACTTTCATGCAGAAACTTTCAGTAAGAAAGAAATGAAATGGACTTCCTTAACTTGAAAGAAAGTTACCTATGACAACCCGAAAACCAATCAATAATGAAAAACTAAAACATTCTCTCTATGCTTAAGGAAAAGACAAAAATATCTGCTATCTAGTAAGCATTTTTTTTTTCTGGAGGATTCAGGCAATAAAATAAATCACAAATGAAAAATACAAGGCATTCATGTTAGACAGGAAAAAATAACCCCCTTTTTGGTTACCGATGACGTAGCAAACCCATCATAAAAATTTTAAGTCTACCTAATATATTTAACAAGGCTACCTAATGCATGGGAAATTTTAAAAAATCAATTATATTTATATATACTAGGATAGTACATATGTTGCTACATAATACATAGACATATGCATTTCTGTGTACTAGGAGCTACTTGGGAGCACCTGGCAAGGTACATCTAAAATTAAAAAACTAATTTTGCCAGACATACACACACAAATAGTTTAATGTAGGCTTGAAAACAGCCTAATGTAGGCTTCATCCACATGGCAAAAATAACTCCCTCTTTAGATTCTAACTATAAATCCTGTACATTTTTCTCCAAAGAAAAGAATACTCACTCTATCAAATATTTGATCAAATAATTACTATCTAGAAATTATTATTTTAGGTATAAAGGAGCATAAAAATTAGTTGTACATACTGTCATGCTTTATAGAGACTGTATCAAGGCAGATAAGCCAAAACATATTTAGTGATCTAAGATATGTAAGAGTTAATGGCATTATTGTATCACTACCTCAAGCAACAGAAGCTGTAGAAGAAGTGTGTGAGATTATTGATTGCTATTGCCAGTGAAACTAAATCTATGGCTCATGATGGTTTGAAACCAGAAAATAGGCAGAAAGGAGAGTAAGAATGAGCTAGGTCGGGGTAACAGGTAAAATGTCTAGTGTTAAATAGGGATTAATTAGTGTCCTGCTGAGCTAGAAAAAGTAATTTGGTTTTGTAAACAATTTTGGATCAAGGATGGTAACCCATAATATCATATTGTTTTTGTCTTATCAGAAAATCTTTCTCTGAAACGCTTTTTTTTTCTTTTTCTTTCTTTCTTTTTTTTTTTTTTTTTTTTTTTTTTTTTGCCTTGTAAAGTGAAATGATCCTCCCATGGTATAGTCTTGGAGTTTTGAGCTAGATGGCTCCTGCTCCTTGAGGTAGTTGATGATGCTTAGAGTCAACATAGTTTTTCTGTGCTATAATTCAATTAATATCTTGCAATGACAACAATATATAAATATTGGAAACAAAACAGTGCAGATGATACATCCGAGAGAGTATACTATCAAAGGTAAGCATCCCCTCTAAATTATCTATATTATCTTTAACTAACTTTAAAATATTTTTCAAGGCTTCTTATGTCAAGTTATTTATACACTGTTTTTTTCCTCTCAGAACAATACTGAATTACCTCTCACAAACACAAAAATTGTCTTATAATCACTCTTACACTTTCTCGCACTCCCACAGTAATACAAACTATATTTAAAAGGCAGTTTAGCACACTAACATACTAACATACACATTCATGCACTGTTATTCTGAAAGCAACAAAAGGACATTTTTTCACATTTTGGTAATTAGAAAAAGAAAAAAAAATGAAAAAATTCCAACTATTGCTCACTTTGTGTCCAAATACAATATGGACCTGATAAGAAAAAAGTTATCTCATTTTTTTCCTTCACATTCAATGTACAACATACATTGTACATATGTGTATTAGGACTCTGGTAAAGTACAATTCAAGAATAGAAACAAAACATAGTCAACAAAGAAATTAAGAAATATATGTAAGAGATTAAACTTTTATTTTAAAATAAGAAATATTGGAAATAAAATTCATAATTGAAATGTTGTATATTATTTCTAACAATACATTTAAGCACAAAAGTTAAACATTGAGAGCTTTCAAAACTTGTTAAATGTTATAATAATCAATACACTGTAGTACTGGCACAACAATACACATGTAATCAACTCTCTTTAGTTGATCTTTTGTATTTTTATAAATCTGTTTTGTGATTTCTGCTATGATCTTTTTCATTCATTTCCTTCCTGAGTTTAGTTGGTTCTTATTTTTCTAATTCCTTGAAACAATGCTAGATTGTTTATTAGAGATTTTTCTACTTTTTTGATCTAGACATGTATTGTTCTAAAATTCCCTCTTAGACTTGCTTTTGCTGTATCCCAAGGTTTTGGTATGTAATGGTTCCATTTTTATTGGTCTCTAAGAATGTTTATGGTCTTTTTAAACTTCTTCATTGACCCATTTGTTGTTAAGGAGCACATTGTTTAATTTCATGTATTTTTACACTTTCCAACGTTCCTCCTGTTATTTTATTTCCAGTTTAATTCCCTTGTGGTCAGAAAAGATAATTGATATGATTTTGACTTTTTTTTTCTTTTATGTCCTGATATGCAGTGTATTCTGGAGAGTGTTTCATGTGTTCATGAGAAAATTGTGTATTTGGCAGCAGTTGGATGGAATGAAATGATCTGTAAATGTCTGTTGGGACCATCTGGTCTAGAGCATAGTTTAACTCCAAAGTTTCTTTGTTGCTTTACTGCCTTGATGAGCTGTCCAGTGTTGAAAGTGTGGTGTTGAGGTTTCCTGTTGCATTGTATTGAGTTTAGTCTCTTCCTTGAGGCCTATTAATATTTACTATATATATTTAGGTAATCCTGTGTTGGGTGCATATATATTTATAATTGTTATACCCTCCTGCTGTGTTGACCACCTTATCATTATATAATGGCCTTATTCATCTTTTTTTTTTTTTTTTTTTTTTTTGCTCTACATTAGTGTGAAATATATTTTTTTCATCCTTACGCGTTTTAGTCTACATGTGCCCTTATAGATGAAGGTTCTTATGGTCAGCATATAGTTGTGTCTTTTTAAAATTCTTTCAGCCACTCAATATCTTTAAATTGGATAATTTATTCCATTGATATTCAATGCTATTATTGATAGATAAGGACTTACTACTTCCGTTTTGTTACTTGTTTTCTTGTTTTCATAGATTATTTACTTTTTTCTTTCTTAATATCTTCCTTTGTGGTTAAGTGATTTTCTTTAGAAGGTGTTTTGATTTCTTGCTATTTATTTTTAGTATATTTATTTGCTTTGTAGTTACCATTAGGCTTACAAAAATATAATATTAACCAATTAATTTTAGCTTCAACAACTTACCTCTCTTTGACTGCCAAGAATAAGAAAGAACAAAAACAAACACTGTAACTCCATTTCCTTCTCCCCACATTTTGACTTTTTGATGTCTTGTTTTACATCTTTTTATATTGCCTACATCTTAACCAATTGTAACTGCTGTTACCTTTAATAGACTTGTTTTACATTCTTCATACTATAGATGCAAATGGATGTGAACTAATTGTTGTCCTCCTGCACTGCAGGTAAGGACATAAAATGGTGCAGCCACTTAGAAAACCAGTATCTCTTCTTGTCCAGAATTGCCTTGGCTATAGGGACTCTCTTTTGCTTCCATATAAAGTTTAAAGTAGTTTTTCCCAATTCTGTGAAGAAGATCAGTGGTAGCTTGATGGGAATATCATTGAATCTATAAATTACTTTGGGCAGTATGGCCATTTTAATGATATTGATTCTTCCTATCCATGAGCATGGAATGTTTTTTCCATTTGTTTGTGTCCTCTTTTATTTCGTTGAGCAGTAGTTTGTAGTTCTCCTTGAAGAGGCCCTTCACACCCCTTGTAAGTTGTATTCATAGATATCGTATTCTCTTGGTAGCAGTTGTGAATGGGAGTTTACTCATGATTTGACTCTCTGTCTGTTATTGGTGTAGAGGAATGCTTGTGATTTTTGCACATTGACTTTGTATCCTGAGACTTTGCTGAAGTTGCTTTTCAGCTGAAGGAGATTTGGGGCTGAGATGATGGGGTTTTCTAAATATACAATCATGTCTTCTGCAAGCAGAGACAATTTGACTTCCTCCCTTACTATTTGAATACCTTTTATTTTTTCTCTTGCTTGATCGCTCTGGTCAGAACTTCCAATACTATGTTGAATAGGAGTGGTGAGAGAGGGCATCCTTGCCTTATGCCAGCTCTCCAGCTGACAAAGGGCTAATATCCAGAATCTAGAAAGAACTTAAACAAATTTACAAGAAAAAAAACAAACAACCCTATCAAAAAGTGGGCAAAGGATATGAACAGACATTTCTCAAAAGAAGACATTTATGCAGCCAAGAAATATATGAAAAAAAGCTCATCGTCACTGGTCATTAGAGAAATGCAAATCAAACCACAATGTGATAGCATCTCACGCCAGTTAGAATGGCAATCATTAAAAAGTCAGGAAACAACAGTAGATGGAGAGGATGTGGAGAAATAGGAACGCTTTTACACTGTTGGTGGTAGTGTAAATTAGTTCAAACATTGGAATCTAGAACTAGAAATACCATTTGACCCAGCAATCCCACTACTGGATATATACCCAAAGGATTATAAATCATAGTACTATAAATAAACATACACACATATGTTTATTGTAGCACTATTCACAATAGCAAAGACTGGGAACCAACTCAGATTTCCATCAGTGATACACTAGATGAAGAAAATGTGGTACATATACACCATGGAATAGTGTGCAGTCATAAAAAAGGATGAGTTCATATCCTTTGCAGGGACATGGATGAAGCTGGAAACCATCATTCTCAGCAAACCGTCACAAGAACAGCAAACCAAACACTGCATGTTTTCACTCATAAGTGAGAGTTGAACAATGAGAACAGATGGACACAGGGAGGGGAAAGTCACATACTGGGGCTTGATGGAGGTTTGGGAGCTAGGAAATGGATAACATTGGGAGAAATACCTAACGTAGGTGACGGGTTGATGAATACCTAGTGTAGGTGACGGGTTGATGGCTGCAGCAAAAAGCCCCTGTATGTGTAACAAAACTACACGTTCTGCACATGTACCCCAGAACTTAAAGGATAATAATTAAAAAAAAGAAAACCAGTATCTCAAAAGGTTTAACATAAAGTAACCTGTGAATCAGCAGTTTTATTCCTTGAGACATTCAGGCAAAATAAAAATTTGTCTACACAAAAATGTGCACATAAATGTTCATAGCAGCATTATTCCTAAGAGCCTACATATCTATTGCCAGATGGATGAATAAGCAAAGTGTTACATAACTTTTTCAAGTTAATATTACTTGTATATAAAAAGAAACATTAAGATACGTTATAGCATGATGAACCTTGAACACCCATTACACTAAATGAAACAAAAATCCACACATGTTTCACCTCATTTATGTGAAATGTACATACTAGGCAAAAACTAGCAGTTGCCTGGGGCTGGAAAATAGTGGTATGAAAATGTGTAAATAAATTCTTCACCCCAAAACAAGACACTTACAATGTGGAGTCTCATTTTTGAGTGAAGAAAATGTTTAAACATTAGATTATAGTGATAGTTGCATATATCTGTGGCTATACTGAAAATACTTAATTGTACACTTTAAATGAATGAATTTTATAGTATGTAAAATAAATCTGTTAAAATTTGTAAACACAGCTGAAGACAGAATTAATGGATAGAAATTTTGGTCTTAAAAATCACTTAAGTAATTTATAATAAAATAAAATGAAATAAAACAAATTATGACAGAGTTAATATATAGGAAGTGCAGATTTAATAACCAAAATATACACCTAAACAGGTAGAGAGTCATTGACTAAAGCATATCAGAGAGAAAAAGGTAAGCAAAATTTTGAGTGGTAAGAATTTTCTGGAATTAAAGAATGATATAAGATTTTAGTTTGAAATAGAAAACAATCAAATTTACCTTCATTTGTATAATAGTAATATCAAAAATAAATTATTAAAAATAACTTAGAAAAATGACAGAATCTCATAAAACAATGCCAACCAGAGAGAGCACTTTTCACTTTCCATTACTGCTAAATATGCCAAAATACACTGGAATAATATTACTCCATCAATGTCAAGAATAATATGAACTCTGAACCTCCTTCCATGTGAGATAACAGTTTAGTATATTTTTATCTCTAATGTCTTCACCTATCAGCATTGGCTACATTGATGTGGGCTTTTATGTAAAAATCATTATGTGAATTATGTTTTAATGTGTGTTTAACAAATTACCCCACAACTTAGTGTCTTAAAATAATAAACATTTATGATATTGCAGTTGTGTGGATCGGAAATTTTGGCAAGGCTTAGCTGAGCCCTCTGGTTCAAAATCTCTTCATGGATGCAATCAAGTTGTTGGCTGTATATTTTTCAAGGATAAACTAAGGAAATTTTGCTTCCAAGACTAATACATGGCTCCTGAAAGGAATCTGTTCTTCACTCCCTCTCTATATAGTGTGCCTTCTATATAGTAACCAAATATAGCAGTCAAATTTCTCCAGAACAAGAAAGTAGGAGAGCAAAAAAGAGAGCAAAATAGAAGTTATAGTCTTTTTCTTATTTAATATCATTATCAGTAATGAGTCATCATCTACTCATTACAAGTAAGTCACTAGATACAGCCCACATAGAAGTGGAGGAGGTTACACAAAGATGTGAATACCAAGAGGCAGAGATTATTGAGAGACATTTTAGAGGCTGCCTACTGTTTGATGATTAGGTTTTTATCTATGTGTCTATGTATCTATGTATCTGTGTATCTATCTGTCTATCTATATTTTAACTTTTAGTCATGGGAATATGAAGATAAAGGAGGTGATATAATCTCTTCTTTTATGACCATATAGTTTCAAAATATCAAGAATACTAGATGATGTGCCCGGAAATTATGAGAGCCCTAACAGGCGCTATGGCTGGGCATGATTTTTGTATATCTGGTATAGTTTCTTCTTGTTAAGTAAAATTGAAGCTAACGTCTATTGTGTCTCCTTATTTTTATTGTGATTTGAACTGTAATCGTTGCCACTAGTCAAGCACAGCAGATGTTTATTATCAAATCAGTTTCCTTTTATTTTTCCTTTGGCTTTAGGAATTTATCAATTATTTAATGTATCAATATGTAAATATTAGTCTATTAAACTTTCATAAAATGATTTCTTAAATCTTACTGAATAATAATTGAAAGTTTTAAAATTATATTCTTTTTCTTGACGAATGTTAGTTTTTCATAAAATGAAAAGCAAGGGAATTAGAACTATTTTTCTAAAATAAAACTCCTTCTGCCCTTGAACATGGCTTTTTGAAAACAAGAAAACAAATTAACAAATCAAAATTAAGCCTAATGTTACATATTTACATCTCTATGGTGTGCCCACATATAATTTCATGAACTTTGCTAAATTTGCACACTTTCAAATAACAGTGAATAGTTACATGCTTATTAAAAGGTCATTATTTACACACATTTAACTTTTCAGTTCTTTTTGTTTTCTTTTGTGACACTTTCATATATGCACATTGCATTCTAACCACACCGGACTTTCAAGAGCCTTTTTTTTCAGATCTTAAACTAAATCTTATCCAGCACCACCCCTATCCAGGACCATTTTGTTTTGTTTTGTTTTGTTTTTTGCTACTTTTTCTGTTGTCAATGCTTTTTCTTCTCGTTTGTTGCTAATCACATATCCACAGACTTTGTGAAACTAAATGTTATTCATCATTCATATCTTAAATGATACTTGCTCATAAAACTACTTCTCCAACATCCTTAGATTAGCGTAACTCCTTTAGTAATAAAATCTAATAACAGCTTATATTTTCTTCAGTAGCATATTTTGCAGTATAAAGCATTTAATATTAAATATTTTTCTAAAATTTTGTGAATTTTTTCATCTACTCACTAAGCTGCAAATTTCTTGAGAACAGATAATGTGCTACTGCTTTCTAAACCATTTAAAATATAGCATTAGATTGGTGCCTAAAAAGAGTGAGTTCTCATGTGTGTTTTTATGCCAGTCATATGCTGCTTTGATCACTATAGCTTTGGCATATATTTTAAAATCTGGTACTGTGATGCCTCCAGCTTTATTCTCTTTGATCAAAATTGCTTTTGCTGTTTTGGCTCTTTGTGATTCCATACAAATTTTAGGATTTTTTTTTTTCGATTTCTCTGCAGAATGACATCAAAATTATGATAGGGATTTCCTTGAATTTGTAGATTACTTTGGGTAGTATAAGCATTTTTACAATTTTCTTTTAATCCGTGAACATGATCAAATACCTTTCTAGTTACTTGTATCTTCCTCAACTCATTTCTTCAGTGTTTTATAGTTTTTAGTGCACAGATCTTTCACCTCTTTGGTTAAATATACTCCTTGTAGTTTTATTTTTGATGTTATTGTAAATGGAACTTTTTTTCTTAATTCGTTTTTTTTTCAGACAGTTTGTTGTTGCTCTATAAAAATACTGCTGAATTTTATAAGCTGATTTTGTATCCTGAAACTTTACTTAATATGTTTATTAGTTCTAACCATTTTTTTATGGAATATTTAGGATTTTATATACATAATATGTGATCAGTAACAGAAACAATTTCACTTTTCCTTTTCTATTTTGATGCCTTTTATTTCTTTTTCTCATCTAATTACTCTAACTAGAAATTCCAGGCATATGTTGAACAGAAATGATGAGAATGGGCATTCTTATCTTATTCCTTATCTTAGGGGAAAAGCCTTCAAGTTTTCATCATTCAATATGATGTTAGCAGTTGGCTTGCCATATATGATCTTCTATACCAAATATTTGTTCAAGAATGTTCTTTCTATACCTAATTTGTTGACAGTTTTTATCATGAATATTGAATTTTGTCAAATACTATTTTCTGGATTTACTCCAATGATCATATGAGTTTTTTCATTAAGTACAGTGAATCATATTTATTGATTTGTGCATATTGAATGACCCTTGCATCCCAGAGATAAATACCATTTGATCATGGTAAATGCTTCTTTTCATGTACTGTTGAATATAGATTTCTAATATTTTCTTGAGGGTTTTGCATTTGTGTTCATCAGGAATATTGGCCTGTAGTTTTCCTTCCTTGTAGTGTCTTTGTCTTGCTTGGTATTAGAGTAATACTAGCCTTGTAAAATAAGTTTGGAAGTATACCCTTCATTTGATATTTGTTCCAGCTTTCAGAAGGATTGATATTAATTGTTCTTTATTTTATTATTATACTTTAAGTTCCCGGGTACATGTGCACAACATGCAGGTTTGTTACATATGTATACATGAGCCATGTTGGTGTGCTGCACCCATTAACTCGTGATTTACATTAGGTATATCTCCTAATGCTATCCCTCTCCCCTCCCCCCTCCCCACAATAGGACCTGGTGTGTGATGTTCCCCTTCCCAAGTCCAAGTGATCTGATTGTTCAATTACCAACTATGAGTGACAACATGTGGTATTTGGTTTTCTGTTCTTGCAGTGGTTTGCTGGAAATGATGGTTTCCAGCTGCATCCATGTCCCTACAAAGGACACGAACTCATCCTTTTTTATGGCTGCATAGTATTCCATGGTGTATATGTGCCACATTTTTTAATCCAATCTGTCATTGATGGACATTTGGGTTGATTCCAAGTCTTTGCTATTGTGAATAGTGCCGTAATAAACATATGTGTGCATGTGTCTTTATAGCAGCATCATTTATAATCCTTTGGGTATATCCCTAGTAATGGAATGGCTGGGTCAAATGATATTTCTAGTTCTAGATCCTTGAGGAATTGCCACACTATTTTCCACAATGGTTGAACTAGTTTACAGTCCCACCAACAGTGTAAAAGTGTTCCTATTTCTCCACATCCTCTCCAGCACCTGTAATTTCCTGATTTTTTAATGATTCCCATTCTAACTGGTGTGAGATGGTATATCATTGTGGTTTTGATTTGCATTTCTCTGATGGTGAGTGATGATGAGCATTTTTTCATGTGTCTGTTGGCTGTATGAATGCCTTCTTTTGAGAAGTGTTTGTTCATATCCTTTGCCCACTTTTTGATGGGGTTGTTTGTTTTTTTCTTGTAAATTTGATTGAGTTATTTATAGGTTCTGGATATTAGCCCTTTGTCCGATGAGTAGATTGCAAAAAATTTTCTCCCATTCTGTAGGTTGCCTGTTCACTCTTTAATTGTTTTGTGGAATTCAGCTGTGAAGTCATATGATCTTAGGCATTTTTTATGGGAGATTTTAATTTATTAATTAAATCTCCTTTCTCATTATTGCCCTGTGCAGGTTTCTGATTTCTTTATAATTTAGTCCTCATAGGTTACATGTTTCTAGGAATTTATTCATTTCTTCAAGATTTTTCAACTTTTTGGTGTGTAATTATTTACAGTAGTGCCTTATCCTTTGTATTTATGTTATCAGTTGTGTATTAATCCATTCTCACCCTGCTATGAAGAAATACCTGAGACTGGGTAATTTATAAAGAAAAGAGGTTTAATTGACTCACAATTCCGCATAGTTGGGGATGCTGCAGGAAACTCACAATCATGGCTGAAGGAACCACTTTACAGGGTAGCAGGAGAAATAATGAATGCCAGCAGGGGAAGTGCCAGAAGCTTATAAAACCATGAGATCTCATGGGAATTCACTCACTGTCATGAAAACAGCATGGGTGAAACCTTGCCCATGACTCAATTATGTCCCAGTGTAGTCATTCACTGCTATAAAATTCCATCCTAGCATTGCTTTTGCTGCATCCCATATGTTTTCCATTTCATTTACCTCAAGCTATTAAAAAAAATTTCTTATTTTTACCATATAGATTTTTTCGGAATCATACTTAAAAATGTCTATGCTTAATTTTCCATGGCTCTTCCTGTTACTAAATTATAGTTTTGTATCATTCAGATTGGAAGTGATACTTCCTATAATTTTGATTTTTTTAAATTTAAGGATTATTTTGTAGCTTAGCATATAATCTATCTTAGAGAATGTTCCATGTACATGTGAAAAAAATGTGTATACTTTTCCTATTTCATGGAATATTCAGTAGATGTCTATTAGATTCATTTGGTTTAAAGCATAGTTTATATGCAATGTTTTGGTGATAGTTAATATTGGCGTAAAATTGATGGAAATAAGGAATACCTAGAGAACTCTTAAAGATTTATTTTGGGTATATTTGTGAGGGTATTTTCGGAGAAGATTGGCACGTGAGTTGCTGCACTGAATGGGGAGGATCTGCCCCCTATGTGGCCATCCAGTTGGCTAGGAGTCTGGATAAGAAAAAAAGACAATTTTCTCTCATTCTGTCTGCTGGAGCTGGGTCACTCTTCTCCTGGCCATGGACATCAGAACTTCAGGCTCTCTGGTCTTTGGACTCCAGTATTTATACCAGTGGGCTTCCAGGTTCTCAGAGCTTTGCCCTTAGACTCTTAGTTACACTATCAACTTCTTTGGTTCTGAGGCCTTCAGACTTGGACTGAGCCAAGGTCTCCAACTTACAGAATACTTTCTGTGGGACCTTTCTACCTCCATAATTATGTAAGCCCATTCTGTTAATAAATTTCTTCTCATATATCAATGCATATTCTATTGGTTCCATCCTTCTGGAGAACCCTAATATAGTTTCCGCATTGACGTTCTATCCGAACAATCTGTCTCATGTTTTATGCAGCATTATTCACAGTAGTCAAGATATAAAAACAACAAAGGTGCTCATCAACAGATAAAGAATTGTGGTATTTATATATGCAGTGAAATGCTATTCAGACTTAACAAAGTGAAAATTCTGTCATTTGTGTCAATATTAATAAAATCAGAGGATATAATTCTAAGTGAAATTACCTAGACATAGAAAGACACATACTTTACGATCTCACTTTCATGTTTAAATCTAAAAAAGTGGAGCTCATAGAAGCAAAGAGTAGAGGCTGAGGGAGAAGGGTGAATGGGAAAGAGGTATGCTGGCTGAAGGGTACAAATTTTCAGTTAGACAAGAATAGGTATTGCTGGTCCATTGCACAGCATAGGATTATAGTTAATAGCAATGTATTATATATTTCAAAATAGTTAAAATGGTGGATATGAAATGTTCTCACCACAAAATGATAAGAATTTGAGGTGATGGGTATGTCAACTAGCCTGATTTGATCATTTTACATTGTATGCATGTATTAAAAACACACTGTACCTCCAAAGTATATACAGTAATTATTGTCAATAAAAAATAAAACTTAAGAAAGAATGGGTTCTCTATAAGAATGGTTGAATAAATAATTATAATAAATAAGATATAATTAAGATTTAATATTTAAAAATATGTATTCACACCTCATTTGTTGCAATGCAGCCTCCCGAGTGGGCCTGAACATGGCTTGAGAAGGCAAGGAGTGGAGACTGGCTTGTGGTTAGTGGGTGGAGTTGGGTTATCTTGTGCAGGCTGAGGCTTGTATGGTTTTAAACTTCACTAGGGACAAAGAGGGTAGCATTTCTCTTTTTAATAATCTGTCCCAAAATGTAGAGCATTAGAGGGAGAGGGAGAGAGGAGACTTAAAAACTGTCATTAGTCAAACGTAAAAAAGTTGGGTCCTTTTTTGTAATGAGAGCCTTACAACCTCATTATGTATCGAATAATAATCCTATAGCATAATAACCCCCACTTCTACGTATTGAGCATTCATTTAAATTTCAGTTAATTTCGGGCTCTGCTCTTTACAAATTGTGTAACTGTAGACAAGTTGAACAACCAATCTGAATAATGATTTCTACCTGATAGATTTTTTTTTTTTTGAGTATTAGGAGAAATAATAAAACACCTACCATAAATGACTTCCAAAGCATATGGTCAATTCTATGTATTGAGTATGCATTTACTTAATCCATAGAAGTGGGGATTATTACTCAATAGAGGTAGTAATGACCCAAGTTTTTGATGTTTGAGTAATGACAGCTTTTAAGCCTCATTTCTCCCTCTTCCTCTACTGCTCTACTAATTTATTAGTCACTATATTACGTTACTTTATTCCCATCATCGTTATTACAATCTTGAAGTGCCAGTGATATTATTGCACAAGATAGAAAAATTATTTTTGAAGGATTTCACGATTTTAGTAGTAGAAGCAGGAATAAAAGTCAGGTGTCTCTGTGAAACCTGTTATCTTAAATATAAGTTGTTCTTGACTCTCCTGACCGGCATGTCTTTCTCCCTTTATTTTTTCTTTTTAGGGTATGAGTAAAAATAAATGTATTTAAAAAGTTTTTCAGGTTTATTTTCTCTCTTGCATAAATCAAACTGAGACTGAAAAAATAGCATAAAGACAACAGTATTTTTAATGTAGCTTCTGAGTAATATTGATAGCCTTCCAATTAAAGAAATATATACAGGATTTAAGAATGTAATATACACATGGTCCTACTGCATCCTTAGTGGAATTTAGTATTGTTAATGTTTTGGTCTCTAACAATTATTTGTCATATTCTAATACTTAAGCATATATCTACTATTGTATGGCATACAGAACAAAATTAGTAACAATCTGCACCCCCACTACCCACTATTTTCACTTACCTCCCTTAAGCTATGAACTCAGAATTTCACTTAATTCCTGGCTCTGCTGTTTATAAATTGTGTAACTGTGGACTAGTTGAAGAACCAATCTGAATAATCATTTCTCCCTGATAGATTTGTTTTGGGGATTGGGAGAAATTAAATAAAACAGCTAGTATAGGGACTCTCAAACCATATAATCAATAATAATTTGCTTTCTTCTTTCTTTTCTCTCTTTCCACACTTCTCTTTCATTATCTCTGTAGTTTTAAATTTACTTATTAAGATTTCATAGCTTTTTTTGATAGAATAAAAATGATATATACAAAATTTTTCTGGCAATACACTATTAATAATATCATTTGCAGGTGGATTTGAATCTGTAAACCATGTTTCCTTATAAATACCATTATACTAATATTCTGTTAGTAATAATGTAGTTCTCTAACAATTTAAACTGCATTGTTATTTTATGGAAGATAAATTATTTTAACAACATCTCTAATGGACTTAGTTTAGTTTCTGTTTAGTTTCTGTTTGAACAACCGTTACAAAGTGCACTAGCTCATACTATCATGTGTGGCATTTATGCCCTACAGCATAAAACAGCTTTTGTCTTATGTTCTCTTACAGGCCCTTCCCAAATTTCTAATTAAATTATAGGAAAAGTGAGGGGAAATCATCAGATCCGAAACTCACTAACAATAGTCAACTGTCTACAATATTTTGGGAGAAAATTCGATTAATGACAAGGAAACTACCTAAGACTCAGAAACACAGTGTTGGGTTATGATAAATTTACCTTCTAAGCCAGTAAAATAATAAAGAATTTTCTGATCTCAAAAACTCTCTATTTTTTGCTGGGAGATGCATGATGTATACTAGAAAGAAAATCAAGGAGCCCTATTCTAACAACACAGGGATTTCTGTACTTGTTTCTTACTGATTTAATAGATACTACTCTTCTAATCACATTAATTCTTACATATCTACAATACAGGTATGTTTACTATCTCAATCACTTCGTTAAATTAACACAATAATTTCTATTTTCTTTGATAAAAAATAAAGTATTTTTCGTGTTATATTTTTATGAAATGTACATGCATTTGTTAATCACACTTTATTACGTTTATTGTATACATTCTAAATAAAAGTGATGACTTTGTCAAACTCTTTGTACAAAATAGAAATATTGCTAAACACTTTAGTACTTTCATTGCATTATTTTGAGCTTCTCATAACCCATAAAGTTCCTGCTGTTTTTATAATTGCCATTTTAAAAATCATAGGCTTAGTGTTTGGGGAAGTTCAACAAATTGCCCAAAGTCATGCAGCTAGTAAATACTAAAGCTGGTATTCAAACCCAGACTGACATAAAGGTACTATGTGGAGACACAAACTGATTCCAGAAATAAGCCAAACATATATGAAATACTTCTCTTATCAAAAAAAATTGAAATTGGCCTATGGGGGAAATGATAGCTCGTAGAGTTGGAGAATTGCTTAGAATTATTAGTAAACAATGAATAGGACAGATTCAAATGCAAGACTAATTCTTTCGTGGTAGCATTTCATGCCCTTTGGGTGGAATTAGTATTTTAATATAGATAATAATACCTATACATTTGAAAGAAGTATAGAATGTTGAGAGAAATTTGGCAAACTAATGCCAATATATTGTTAATTAAAATGAATTACTATAATGTATTTATGTCTGTGCTGTATTCAAGGGGAAATGCTTTTGTTTTAATTCATTAATATATTATTTTAAGTTGAATGATTACATTTCAGAAAGTCATGCCAATTTACCCCTTTCACCTTGAGTAGGCATGTAAATGAGGCCTCCATACTTCAATCTTAAATGAGTTTGGATCAGTAAACTTTGCATTTAAGCATTTCCTCTGATGAAGGAAAGTTATCTTCTAAAAAAAAAAAGTTTTTAATCATATGATCACATTTTTACTCTTAAATAAAAGATTTCAATAATGACTTGAATGCAGAAGCAGTCAAATTGCACATGTAGTGACTAGAAACAAAATATAGTAAATAATTTTCCACTTTTATTATTAGATCAAATTGAAATTTTGTTAGTTTTTTTTTTTCTTCTAGTTGGTTAAAGCAATGCCATAGGAAAATGAGACAGCAGGAGAGAGAAATTTCGTATTACATTTATACAGAAAGTTTATTTTTTCAATAAGCAAATGACATCTAAAATAATATTTGCATTTAAGATTGAGAAAATTCTTCATTAATCCAGAGAAATGTGCAAATTAAGAAATATATTCAGAGATTGCCACATGGCTGGTTCAAACTGTTCTGTGTAAATGAAGATTAAGACTTATTTCAAGTCTGTGTAAAACTAAATAAAATATGCTTCAAAATAATTATAGTAAACAACTCAAAATCCTTTGCAAAACAATCTTTTTTTTTTTTTTAAATTATACTTTAAGTTCTGGGATACATGTGCAGAACATGCATATTTGTTACATAGGTATACATGTGCCATGGTGGTTTGCTGCACCCATCAACTCATCATCCACGTTATTTATTTCTCCTAATGTTATCCCTCCCCTGTCCCCACCAACCCCCGACAGGTCCTGGTGTGTGATGTTCCCCTCCCTGTACCCATATGTTCTCATTGTTCAACTCTCACTTATGAGTGAGAACATGTGGTGTTTGGTTTTCTGTTCTTGTGTTAGTTTGCTGAGAATGATGGTTTCCAGTTTCATCCATGTCCCTGCAAAGGACATGAACTCTTTCTTTTTTATGGCTGCATAGTATTCCATGGTGTATATGTGCCACATTTTCTTTATCCAGTCTAACATTGATGGGCATTTGGGTTGGTTCCAAGTCTTTGCTATTGTGAACAGTGCTGCAATAAACATACGTGTGCATGTGTCTTTATAGTAGCATGATTTATAATCCTTTGGGTATATACCCAGTAATGGGATTGCTGGATCAAATGGTATTCTTAGTTCTAGTTCCTTGAGGAACCGCCAAGACATAGACATGGGCAAAGATTTCATGAATAAAACACCAGAAGCAATTCCAACAAAAGCCACAATTGACAAATGGGACCTAATTAAACTAAAGAGTTTCTGCATAGCAAAACAAACCATTATTAGAGTGAATAGGCAACCTAAAGAATGGGAGAAAATTTTTGTAAAAAATCTTAATATTGTTAACAAAGTGTTCTGTTCTGTACTAACATGGTCTGACATAATGCCTGACATGAAGTACACACTCAATTAAATGCCTGTCAAATATATATGAACAGGTATGGACTTCTCTTTTTAAGTAACGTTTGTTCTCACTGTCATGGGGCTCTACTTCCTTATTCGAAGATCCTTAGTTAGTAATTTTAGGCAACAAATGCTCAAAGTTCTTTGCAGGTGCAGTTTTTATGGAGGCTTAAATCCCCTCATAGGCAGTGTGCATATGATGGCCTGAATGCATGCCTTATTTTAACTCAAGAATAGGTGCTTCCTCTTTGTTAAACTCTAATGAACTTACTACCCTAAATATTTGGTCCTGCATTCTACAGGCAATATTTTTCTGTGTATCATCCATAAGCCTCTGACATGCACTAAACATTGAATGTTAAATTGCTATTAGTTTAAAGTTCTTTCATGTTTATTGTGATAAATCATATTTATAATTTTTAATTGTGATGTCCTTATTTTGCCACAAAATATGCTAATATCAGAAGTATCAACATTTACCCACTTCATACCCACTTCTGTTAAGGCTAAAGAAGAATGTTTTCATTTTAATGTTCATAGAAATTAAGTACCAAAAATTTAAGATTTTTTTTAGACTTTTCCTCTTTTTGTAACTGTTAAAGGCTCTGCTTTTATACATTATATGCATAAACACAAATATATCTTTTTACATCTATTGCTAATACATTAAAAGATATGAGCATATGCTGATACTAACATTTCCAATCCAATATAATGGAACTCACTCTAGTCGTCCTGTTTCTGCATTTGTAGCCATGTGTACAACAGTGAGAAACTTGCTTTCATTATTTTCAGTATAAGTAGTTTTTTGCTCAGTCCTAGAATACACACAAAAAATAAGTTTCTGGATTTGTGACCCATATCTATGTTTTTAAAAAGCCTATTTAATACTTGGAATACATAATTTTGTACAAGTTCCTTTTGCTTTTACTTTATGGTATCAAAATATTGTTTTACAAAGTCAGGCTAATAATTTTTCTTTTAATTTTTATTTTAGGCTTGGGCTATAGCTATTGTATAGGAGATCTCTTGTCATGGGAATGTGTTGTGCAGATTATTTCATCACACAAATACTAAGCCTAGTACCCAGTCATTATTTTTTCTTATCTACTCCCTCCTCCTAACTTCCACCATCCAGTAGGTCCCAGTGTCTGTTTTTCCCCTCTTTGTGTCCATGTGTTCTCATCATTTAGTTCCCATTTATAAGTGGGAACATGTAGTATTTGTTTTTTGTTTTTGTTGTTCCTGCATTAGTTTACTAAGGATTATGGCCTCCAGTTCCATCCATGTTCCTGCAAAAGAGGTGATCTTGTTATTTTTTATGGTTGTGTAGTATTGTATGGTGTACATGTACTACATTTTCTTTATTCAATCTATCACTAATGGGCATTTAGGTTGATTCTATGTCTTTGCAATTGTGAATAGTGCTGCAGTGAACATACACATGTTTGTGTCTTTATGGTAGAACAATTTATGTTCCTTTGGGTATATACCAGTAATGGAATGGCTGGGTAGAATAGTAATTCTATTTTTATCTCTTTGAGGAATTGCCACACTATTTTCTACAAAGGTTGAACTAATTTACACTCCCACCAACAATGTATAAGTGTTTGATTTTCTCCATAACATTGCCAGCGTCTGTTTTTTTTTTTTTTTTTTTTTTTTAACTTTTTAAGAATCAGGCTAATATTTCTCTTCTCCACTCCTTTGATGTGATCATATTATCCACCCATTAGTATTGCATTGTATTTTGGTGTTCCCACCACATCATGGTTGATAAATATTTATTGATTTTTTTGTAATATGTAAAATATTGAGATTGTTCTGGAAGTCTAAACTATAAAAAAGAATATAGACAGAGAAATGTCACTCTGCTCTTATTTCTTCTATTCCACTCCAATTCCTACATTGTGTCATTACATGGATTTCCACAAAGTTGTGTAGTCTCATTAGATTCTGATTTCTCCTTGCTGTATGCATGAGCAGATAACATGCTTATTGCTTATTTCCTTTTCTTTGTTACATGAAAGATTTCAACCTAGAGATATTCTTTGTAATTTTCACTAAATGATAGGTTTTGGAAATTGCTGAATATTAGTTCATACAGTCCTTCCTGGTTCTTTCTTTTACACCTTAATAGTGAAAGGAGGTTAAAGAGATAAGACATCTAGATGCAATGTATGATACAGGCCCAGAAAAAGGAAAGTAGTGGGACAATTCTTAAAATTTGACTATGCTGTCTAGATTGAATAATAGGATTGTATCAATGGTAATTTCCTGATTTTGATTAATGGTACTATGGCAATACAAAATGTGAACAATTTAAAGGTAAGTTGTTAATCCTTGTTTCCCTCCTATTCTCCACCTAAACATTCTCCCAGGGTAATATCAACCACTGTAACTACACACACAAACACACACACACACACTATACACACACACACCCCCATATACATATATACACATACATATGTACATATATACATATATACACATACATATGTACATATATACATATATACACATATACATACACATATATACATATATACATGCATACCCTATATATGTACATATGTGTGTATATATGTATATATATTTGAAAGTTTATATTTCAGAAATGCCCTCATTCTGCAACATGTATTTAAGTATAAAATAAATAGTTCTACTTGTAGGCTAATCACAAGAAAGCACTACATGTCTTCGTATCCTATAAGAATTTATTTAAAAACTGCTCCTTCCGCAGCTGTCTCCTTCTCAATGAATAGTTGAGCTCAAACTGCATCACCTGGGCTAGTCCTCCTACTGTTCTCCCACCGTGCCAAACTTTTATTTTAGATAACAACTTTTATTTTAGATAACAACTTTTATCTAAAAGGTTTTAACCTTTATTTTAGATAACTCTCTATTTCTCGATTAAAGATTATCAAATCACAATTTTTTATTTCTTTTACAGACTTTGACCCATTAGAAATTATCTATTTCATTTATTTATTTTTCATCTTCAGTCACTCAGTTTAAACTCTATGAAAGCAACATAGTGTACTGTTCTGTTAATAATCTTTTCATTAAAACTAATTAAATCCATTTTTTTTAGAAAATACAAAGTTTGATGAATATATTAACCTGTGTCATCCTGAAATGTATTCCATATTTTCCTTTTACTATTTTTATAGATCCATCTGGTGGTTCATTTTAAGTGACAGACACATTGTTACATTTTCTTGTGAAGTCTATGAGTGTATTGAGTTGAGAGGAAAGAAAAAAGGGAAATTAGCTTGTTATCTGTTTGACTGATTCCAATTACTTGGCATAAGTCAGAAAACAGCAAGGGGAATACTGCCAAGAAAAGTTGCAGTCTTATCATTTCTTTGCAGGTGGTCATCATTCATAGCTCAAAGTGGTTTTCTTATGCCTTCAGTGTAAGCAGTTTCAGAGTTGTAGATATTGACACACTGTAGAAAAGTTCACCTTTGTCAGTTAAAAAGAAGTTCAACATCAGTTTTATTTAAGCATTCGTTTGCAATTCAAGCAAGTGTTATCATATAACCTAAAGAAGAAAAAAATATTATACAAGGATGATCATTAGATGTACACTGTTGACACATATGTAATGCTGAAACGTTTTTACTCTATTTAACATTTTATTTTGGTTCAGTATTTGCCTCAGCATCATAAATAAATACTTATCTTTATTTATAAAACTTGAGCCCACATGGGATGCAATGGTTCATAAACCAGTCCTGTCTGCATAGTGGAGACTGTCAATCACAGAAAAGGGTGATTTATTTATCTGTCAAGGAAAAGGGAAGTATTCTTATTAACATTAGTAAATCATACCACACATATTCTACAGATATTTAACTTATACCTCCCATAAGATGCTTCTCCTCCCTTCTTGAGGCACATTTTCTTTAGTAATCCAAAGAAACACAGTGTGAAATGGTGGAGATTGCAGCCAATATTTCAGCACCTTCTGCCAGGGCAAATGTAGCAATAAAAAAATGGCTTTTGACCTGGTGTTTAATGAATAGCCTCTTTCTTCAACACACTATGTTGATTTGTAGCATAGGTTTTATATACAAATATAGCAATGAACACTCCCATAATGTTGTATTCTAGACTAGACAACATTAGTTATTTAATCTTTCCCCCAAATTGAGCATCTATTATTGTCTTCCTGTTGAAAGTCACTGCATGTTCTCACTCATAAGTGGGAGTTGAACAATGAGAACGCATAGGCACAGGGAGGGGAACATTGCACGCTGGTGCCTGTCTGGGGGAGGGGGGCAAAGGGAGGGATAGCATTAGGAGAAATACCTAATGTAGATGACGGGTTGATGGTTGCAGCAAACCACAATGGCATGTGTATACCTATGTAACAAACCTGCACGGTCTGCACATGTATCCCAGAACTCTTAAAGTATAACAATAATAAAAAAGATCAAGAGCATACTAGGAGGATATATTTGAGGCCTGTGTAATAAGAAATAATCAATAATAATGTCAATATAAAAAAATAGACAACCCAATAGAAAAATAAGAAGAAATATTAATAGGTAACTAATGGAAGAAATATAAATAGTGAATTAACGTGTAAAAATATACTTCATTAATAAGCAAAGAAATGTAAATTAAAATAAGGTATGTTTTGCCTGATTGACAAACATGATAAAGGTTAATGGTATCTAATGTTAGTGATAATATTAAGTCGGTATAACTTGCTGTGAAAAGAAATTTATTATATTTTAAATTTGTACACCCTTTGACTCACTAATTTTATGTTGAACAATTTATCCTTCAGATTGACTCACATAAGTAAGTAAACATAACATGTACAGGGATGTGTTTTCTGCAGTACAGCTTATGAGACTGGAAGTTTACCTAGTGCAAGGACTTTATTCTGTTCACCACTGAATCCTCATGCCTTGAGGAATGTCCAGCACACAGTAGTAGGTGGTTCAATGAATATGCATTGAATGTATAAATGAAAAATGAAAAAATTGGAAAAAACCTATCAAAAAGACTAGTTAAACAAATTTAAGTACTTTGAAAATATCATATTGCTATATAGGGATTAAAAGTATAACTAAAAAGCTATAATAAATTCATATTGCAACTAAAAGAACAAGTTGTTAACCATTTATATTCTAGTCCTATTTGCATGTGTAAAAAATAAAAATAAATATAAAACTTACATACACACAATGTATAGAATTTCATAAAATTATATATAAAATTGAATTTTTTTCAAAAAGAGTCTTAAAAAAAATTCTCAAAGCTGCAGACACATCAATATGTCATAATATGCTTTAAAGGAGAATAACTTTTTTATTATTAGAAATATCTCTTAGCACTTTGTAATAAATAGCTTTAAGGCAGTCATTGAGTAATTCATCAAATATGTATTAATAGACTTGCACTGCCAGGTTTGCTAGAGATACTAGGAATAAAATTATGAGAAAAAGTGTGTTGCCCTCATGGAGCATAGAGTTTGTGTGGAAACAAGCATTTATGAGTTAATCACCAGAATTCAGTGCTATAAAAAGCTTGAAAGCACATAATATAGTGGAAGACTTCATTAGAAAAAACATTATGCTGTCAATTGGTGGACAGATAGAAAATATGGATGAAGAATGAACTCTATGTTTATATCCAGTTTTTTAAAATGGACAAAACAAGCTTCTTATATTTTAACACAATATGAAGTAGGAATTGTGGTAGATAAGAGGGTCATAAGAGAATGACTTCATCGTTCTTCCCATGTCATCAAGGAATATATATCTTAATAATGCAAGATCATAACAAAATAAATATATATTAAGTAGTTCACTTTGGTTTTCATGTTTGTATCTTTATATTAATAATTAGCATTATTTGTTAATGTTACTGCAAAACAGGAGTATGCAGAGTTGCAAGAAATCCTCAGTTTGAAAAACTGACAGAAGTAGGCATCAGAAGGTGGATAATAACACACTCCTCTGAGCTAAAGGAGCGTGTTCTAACCCTAGGCAAGGAAGCTAAGAAACTTGAAAAAAGGTTAGAGGAATTGCTAACTAGAATAACCAGTTTAGAGAAGAACATAAATGACCTGATGGAGCTGAAAAACACAGCACGAGAACTTCGTGAAGCATACACAAGTATCAATAGCCAAATCGACCAAGCAGAAGAAAGGATATCAGAGATTGAAGATAAACTTAATGAAATATAGTGTGAATAAAATATTAGAGAAGAAAGAATAAAAACGAATGAACAAAGACTCCAAGAACTATGGGACAATGTGAAAACACCAAACCTACATTTGACTTGTACCTGAAAGTGACTGGAAGAATGGAACCAAGTTGGAAAACAGTCTTCAGGATATTATCCAGGAGAACTTCCCCAACTCAGCAAGATAGGTCAACGTTCAAATTCAGGAAATAGAGAGAATACCACAGCGATACTCCTCGAGAAGAGCAACCCCAAGACACGTAATCGTCAGATTCACCAAGGTTGAAATGAAGGAAAAAATGTCAAGGGCAGCCAGACAGAAAAGTTGAGCTACCCACAAAGGGAAGCCCAATAGACTAACAGCAGATCTCTCTTCAGAAACCCTACAAGCCAGAAGATAGTGGGGGCCAATATTCAACATTCTTAAACAATTTTCAACCCAGAATTTCATATCCAGCCAAACTGTGCTCCATAAGCAAAGGAGAAATATAATCCTTTACAGACAAGCAAATGCTGGGAGATTTTGTCACCACCAGGCCTGCCTTACAAGAGCTCCTGAAGGAAGCACTGAACCTGGAAAGGAAACACTGGTACCAGCCACTGTAAAAACATACCACATTGTAAAGATAATCGACACTATGAAGAAACTGCATCAAGTTATGGGCAAAATAATCAGCTAGCATCATAATGACAGAATCAAATTCACACATAACAATATTAACCTTAAATTTAAATTGGCTAAATGTCCCAATTAAAAGACACAGAGTGGCAAATTAGACAAAGAGTCAAGACCCATCAGTGTGCTGTATTCAGGAGACCCATCTCACGTGCAAAAACACACATAGGCTCAAAATAAAGGATGGAGGAATATTGACCAAGAAAATGTAAAGTAAAAAGAAAAAAAAAGAGAAAAAAAAAAGCAGGGGTTGCAATTCCAGTCTCTGATAAAACAACTTTTAAAAAACAAAGATCAACAAAGACAAAGAAGGGCATTACATAATGGTAAAGTAATCAATGCAACAAGAAGAGGTAACTATCCTAAATATAAATGCACCCAATACAGGAGCAACCAAATTCATAAAGCAAGTCCTTAGAGACCTACAGAGAGACTTAGACTTCCACAAAACAGCAGTGGGAGACTTTAACACCCTACTGTAAATATTAGACAGATAAAGGAGAGAGAAAATTAGCAAGGATATTCAGAACTTGATCTCAACTCTGGGCCAAGGAGACCTAATAGACATCTACAGAACTCTCCACCCCAAATCAACAGAATATACATTCTTCTCAGCACCACATCACATTTATTCTAAAATTGACCACATAATTGGAAGTAAAACACTCCTCAGCAAATGCAAAAGAATGGACATCATAGAAAACAGTCTCTTAGACTACAGTGCAAACAAAAGAACTCAGCATTAAGAAACTCACTCAAAATCGCACAACTACATGGAAATTGAACAACCTGCTCCTGAATGGCCACTGGGTAAACAACGAAATTAAGAGAGAAACAAATAAGTTCTTTGAAACCAATGAGACCAAAGACACAACATACCAGAATCTCTGGGACACAGCTAAAGCAGGATTTAGAGAGAAATTTATAAAACTACATGCCCACAAGAGAAAGCAGAAAAGATCTAAAATTGACACTCTAACATTACAATTAAAAGAACCAGAGAAGCAAGAGCAAATAGACTCAACAGTTAGCAGAAGACAAGAAATAACTAAGATCAGAGCAGAACAGAAGGAGATAGAAACATGAAAAGCCCTTCAAAAAATAAATGAATACAGGAGCTAGTTTTTTAAAAAGATCAACAAAATATATAACCTGCTAGTCAGACTAATAAAGAAGAAAAGAGAGAAGAATCAATTAGACACAATGAAGAAATGATAAAGGAGATATCACCACTGATCCCACAGAAATACAAACTACCATGAGAGAATACTATAAACACACCTATGCAAATAAACTAGATTATCTAGAAGAAATGGATAGATTCCTGGACACGTACACCCTCCCACGACTAAAGCAGGAAGAAGTGGAATCCCTGAATAGACCAATAACAAGTTCTCAGATTGAGGCAGTAATTAATACCCTACCAACCAAAAAAAAAAAGCCCGGGACCAAACGTATTCACAGCCAAATTCTCCCAGAGGTACAAAGAGGAGCTGGTACCGTTCCTTCTAAAACTATTCCAAACAATAGAAAAAGAGGGACTCTTCCCTAACTAATTTTATGAGGCCATCATCATCCTGATACCAAAACCTGGTGGAGACACAAGAAAAAAAAGAGAATTTCAGGCCATATCCCTGATGAACATTGATGCGAAAATCCTCAGTAAAATATTGGCAAACAGAATCCAGCAACATATCAAAAAACTTATCTAACACGATCAAGTCAGCTTCATCCCTTGGATGCAAGCCTGGTTCAACATATGTAAATCAATAAACAGAACCCATCGCATAAACAGAACCAATGACAAAAACAACATGATTGTATCAATAGATACAGAAAAGGCCTTCAATAAAATTCAACACCCCTGCATGCTAAAAACTCTGAATAAACTAGGTATTGATGGAACACATCTCAAAATAATAAGAGCTATTTAGGACAAACCCACAGCCAATATCATACTGAATGGGCAAAAGCTGGAAGCATTCCTTTTGAAAACCAGCACAAGACAAGGATGCCCTCTGTCACCACTCCTATTCAACATAGTATTGGAAGTTCTGGCCAGGGCAATCAGGCAAGATAAAGAAATAAAGGGTATTCAAATAGGAAGAGAGGAAGTCAAATTGTCTCTGTTTGCAGATGACATGATTGTATATTTAGAAAACCCCATCATCTCAGTTCAAAATCTCTTTAAGCTGATAAGCAACTTCAGCAAAGTCTCAGGATACAAAATCAATGTGCAAAAATCGCAAGCATTCCTATACACCAATAACAGACAAACAGAGAGCCAAATCATGAGTGAACTCCCATTTACAATTGCTACAGAGGGAATAAAATAGCTAGGAATACCACTTACAAGGGATGTGAAGGACCTCTTCAAGGAGAAATACAAACCACTGATCAAGGAAATAAGAGAGGACACAAACAAATGGACAAACATTCCATGCTCATGGATAAGAAGAATCAATATTAAAATGGCTGTACTGCTCAAAGTAATATAAAGATTCAATGCTGTCTCTATCAAGATACTATTGACTTTCTTCACAGAATTAGAAAAAAACTACTTTACATTTCATATGGAACCAAAAAAGAGTCCGTAGAGCCAAGACAATCGTAAGCAAAAGGAACAGAGTGGGAGGCATCACGCTACCTGACTTCAAACTATACTACTGCAAGGCTATAGTAAACAAAACAGCATGGTACTAGTACCAATCCAGATATATAGATCAATGGAACAGAGCAGAGGCCTCAGGAATAATGCCACACAACTACAACCATATGACCTTTGACAAACCTGACAAAAACAGGCAATGGGAAAAGGATTCCCTATTTAATAAATGGTGTTGGGAAAACTGGCTAGCCATATGCAGAAAATTGAAACTACACACCTTCCTTACAACTTATACAAAAATTAACTCAATATGGATTAAAGACTTAAACATAAGACCTAAAATCATAAAAATCCTACAATAAAACCTAGACAATACCATTCAGGACATAGGCATGGGCAAAGACTTCTTGATTAAAACACCAGAAGCAATGACAACAAAAGCCAACACTGACAAATGGGATCTCATTAAACTAAAAAGCTTCTGCACAGCAAAAGAAAATATCACGAGAGTGAACAGACAACCTAAGAATGGGAGAAAATTTTTGCAGTCTATTCATCTGACAAAGGTCTAATATCCAAAATCTACAAAGAACTTAAACAAATTTACAAGAAAAAAAAAATCCCCATCAAAAAGTGTGCGAAGGATATGATCAGACAAGTCTCAAAAGAAGACATTTGTGTGGCCAACAAACATGAAAAAAAGCTCAACATCACTGGTCATTAGAGAAATGCAAATCAAAACCACAATGAGATACCATCTCACGCCAGTTAATATGGCAATCATTAAAAAGTCAGGAAACAACAGATACTAGAGAGGATGTGGAGAAATAGGAACACTTTTACACTGTTGGTGAGAGTGTAAATTAGTTCAACCATTGTGGTAGACAGTGTAATGATTCCTGAAGGATCTAGAACCAGAAATACCATTTGACCCAGCAATCCCATTACTGGGTATATGCAAAGGATTATAAATTATTCCACTAAAAAGATACATGCACATGTATATTTATTGTGGCACAATTCACAATAGCAAAGACTTCGAACTAACCCAAATGTCTATCAATGATAGACTGGATTAAGAAAATGTAGCACACATACACCATGGAATACTATGCAGCCATAAAAAATCATGAGTTCATGTCCTTTGCAGGGACATGGGCCTAGTTGGAAACCGTCATTCTCAGCAAACTAACACATGAACAGAAAACCAAACACCACATGTTCTCACTCATAAGTGGGAGTTGAACAATGAGAACACAGAGGCACAGGGAGGGGAACATCACCCACCAGGGCCTGTCAGGAGGTTGGGGGCTAGGGGAGGGATAGTATTAGGAGAAATACTTAATGTAGATGACGGGTTGATGAGTGCAGTCAACCACCATGGCACGTGTATACCTATGTAACAAACCTGCATGTTCTGCACATGTATCCCAGAACTTGAAGTATAATTAAAGAAAAACTGTACATAATTTTTAACAATATGTGCATGTTTAGTGAAAGCAATAAAGTACTCAAGCATTCTTTTAACTCTTAAAAAAAAAAAAAAGAAGTAAAATTTTATGGCGTTTGACCTCAAGGATGATAGGCTACATAAGGGCACATATCTTAAAAACTGAAATATGATAATTACATCAATATTATGCTCAGTCTTTCTTAAAGGACAAAAATAGCAAATATTCCTGTATTATTTTAGAGCTGAAACTTGTTTGTATAATATTTTCTCACAAGTACATTTTCTTACACATAACATGCATAGCATAGTACCCCTTCTTTGCTCTCCCATAGAGAATCTTGTAAAAAAAAATAGATATATACATTATTGATGAAATTTAAATAATATTTCTAGGTATCTCAAAGCTTGTTTTAATCTTTGGAATTAATGATATGGATGTTGTGTTAATAATACAAATATGTTCTATATATTAATAGTTTGTCTGCAATTTTATTTATATGTGTTGGTAAATAATATTTGCCTACTCTTTACTGAAAAGTAGTTTTTCTACATTTTTAAATTGCTTTTTTGACTGAGCAGAACTGGGAGGGATGGCTATGAAATAGTGAAAGATACTTCACAGCCAGCTAAATTATTTCAATCAACCTGGAAATAAATGAGTAACATGTTATAGCCCCACATCCTACATTATACATTCTTACATCCTACATTATACATTCTTACATCCTACATTCAGTTATTTACAAAAATTTTCTTTGACTTTTTTTTACCTAAAACAATAAAAGTATCACAATAGAGATGCCAGTTCACATTGTATAGATTTTTTTTAAAGCAAGACTGAGGGTTTAAGTGATGTACCCAAATTACGGTGCTTGCAAATAGTGCAGGTAATTTTTTTAATGAAAAGATCTCATAAATTGAATTTCTGAGGCTGTATGGATTAAGTCACTGCAAGATATGAAATCCAATATAATCACCTCTAACTTAAACTCTTCAAAACTGTGACAATTATAGTGGAGAAGGGAAAAGCTCTTAAGCCAATAAGCCCTTTTGAAATGTACGTAACACAAAGTACTTATATTTATTACTTTGGAGAAGATATGATTATGTCACACAAGACTAAGGAAAACATAAAGCAAAGCAAAATGTCTCCTTCATAATAGTTATGATAAATGTGCATTTAGATGATCTGAGATTTTCCACTTCCCTGTGGAGTTACTTATAAACATTATGATGCACTATAAAAGATTACTTTTCAATTTCTCTTTGTGATACCTCTGGTCATATTGTACTTACATTTCTGCTGCTATTCTGAAAACTCACATTTTCTGAGATAGTTATGAGATCACTTACTACATATAAATTATTTCATTTGTACCAACAGATAGAGTGGCACATACCTAATATACTCTCAGTTACACAAAACCTCTCATTTTCTTCAACATGCACTTTATATGCAGTCAGCTCTGGCCATGTATTCTAGACATTACTATTGAGTAAGCACAGTGGTGGAACTTGCTATAAAAATGACAGCAGTACTGTGACCTACGCTCAAATTGTTCTTAGTCCGTGGATTCAGTCAGTGAACTGGAACAGTATGAGAGTTGAAAGTCTTGTTTCTGTTGACAAGCTTTTCAGCTTGATGTCTCAGATGCACAGTATTTACCAGTTTACCGTTTTAGAGATGAATGCCTCGATAGGGCAAAAAGAGTGATTCAACTCTTTAAATAAAAGTTTGAAACCCTCTTTAAATAAAATGAATCTCTCATCTCAAGTGATATAAATTGTCTAAAGCAAACTAGACAATATGCTTAATCACGAGCAGCTATTTCGCTTCATAATAGGATTCTTATAGAAATTCTCTGAGCTTGAAACTGGAAGCAATAAAGACAGTATTACATGGAAAAAAAATTAAAGGTATTACGTAAGCCCTTAGGGGAGCATTCATCAGGCAATTTTCACATCTGGAAGTTCATACTTATTGTTTGTTTTTATTACTTGATTATTTAAATGCTTTAGCTTTCTCTACATGTACAGACTTATAAATCAATATGCAGTATTAAATAAGTAGTAGCTGTCTGTGCCACACAATTTAAAACTTTATGGAAATCTTTATTATTGTTATAGTTTCTTTGCCTTCCCTGGTAAACTGATAAAACAACATATCAGTGATTGGACTTTCTCTTATTCCTTTGATCCTTAAGAATAAAATGTTACTTTAAATGTTTATGTTCTCGCTGACTAAATGAATTCTTTTTAAAATTCATATTGTTAATAGATTTGGAGAGGAAGGGAGTTCTCTAATTGCCTCGAAGGATGATTATGTTTTTATAAATATGAAATGGTACACAAACTATTGTTAAAAACTGATACATTCTGTTGAGTTTCATTCAACATGTCAATTAGTAGGAATTGCACAGGAAACAATATTTTTGTATTGGGCTCCTCTTTAAAATAATATTAGTGCCTGTATTCTATATGTTAGCACTGAACAGGTCTTTAAGTTTAAAATAGGCTTCTTTATGATATAAGTAAAGAAGTTAAGGCCTAGAATAATTGCACCGTTTACTCAAATTCACAAGTTATTAACAAAAATGGAGTAAAACTGAATATTGACACCTTTTGTATGTATTTTAAGGTATTCCAAAATGTCCTGCTTACGGAATTTCTGAAAATTACATAACATGGCCCTGTTGAGATTTTTGTGAATAATGGAGGACTTGAAGTTGTTCTGTTTTACTCAGATTGTGTGTCTCAACTGGATCTTTACATGTTTTATGTAGCAATTTAATTCATTCTGTTAATATTTAATGAATATTAGCAAAAATGGACTTTGGACAGAAAATAAATTTCTGTAAGGAAAGAAAATATAGAGGGAAAAACTATGCATTTCTTCTAAATATCTATTGATATGGCTAATATTATAACATAATAGGCCAAAACTGGTAATAGCATTCTATTCCAAATTTTGACTTAAACAAAACGACACCATACCTACCAAATGTTGCTACTATATTAAATGAGAGATGATCTTATCTTACAAGCATTTCTTTCCATACCTCCATTGTATGAGGCACTGTCTCCCTGGGCCCTTGCTACACAGACTCCCATTTTTTCTTACCCCATTCAAATATATGGTTTAAAATTGTTTCCATCAAATAAATAAAAATGAAACAAATAATCTAAAATAAAAGTATCTTTAGAACTTGCTCTTTTCAGAAAATGTAGGTCTCCTTTTCTTTATTATAAGATGTTATGGTTAATTTTAAATGTCAACTTGACTACATTAGAGAATACATAGAAAAATGGTAAAGCATCACTTTGTGTTTACAGAAGAAATTGGTGTGTGCGTCAGTGAACGGACTGCAGAAAACCTCAGCATTGTTAGGCACCGTCCAATAGGCTGGGAGCTGGATACAACAAAAAAGGAGACCGAATTGATTTTCTTTCTTTCTCCTGGAACTTGAATTCTCTTCTTGTCTTTGGACATCAAACTCTAGTCTTTCTGGCTTGTGGACTCTCGGACTTTTTCCAGAAACTCCCCAGGTTCTCAAACCTTTGGCTTCAAACTGAATATTAAACCATTAAACTTCCCTGGTTCTGAAGCTTTCAGATTGAATCTGAACACCCATAATCTCATGAACCAATTATCCTATAAATCCCCTCCCATACCCTCTCCTCCCATCTTTCTCTTTCTCTTTCTCTTTCTCTTTCTCTTTCTCTTTCTCTTTCTCTTTCTCTCTCTCTCTCTCTCTCCTATTGGTTTTGTCTCTCTAGAGAATTCTGACTAATACATAAGAAAGTAAAAAAAAAATCTACCTTCCAACATTGTTGTAAGAATTGAATAACTTCTAGTGGACACTCAGCATATGGTCTCTCTCTCTTTCACCCCCGCCATATGCACATGAAATCATGAGGCTAACTCTGTTATTTTTCTTAATTCTAGACTGCATGCAACACAGTCTGTGTTGTTATGAGACCTTACCATTTGCTCTATCTATACTGCCTTGCCAATCCCCACCAAACCCATCCATCTACATGCTCATTATTTTCAAGCCATCCCACTATGCCCTTTTAAATAGTTTCCCTCATGACAAAATTTTTACTGAGACTAAAACATCCTAGATTATTACTTTGGAATAATTTGAGTCAAAATGCACTATAAACTTGTGAGAATGTTTTATTATTTCACATGTTTCTTAATCCCTTGCATGCCAGAGCCATTACTACTCAACCCCCATGTACAAAATAATTTTCAATTGCATATGCCAACCAAGTCATCCTGTTTATTGTCCTGGATACTGCATCTGCATTTCCTCAGTTTCTCATTAATTTTGTAATCCATCAATGTTGAGTTATTGCTTATCATTTCTGAACTACTTTAGGTCATGGTTTATTTTTACTGTCTCTCATTCTAATCGGTCTTAGATTTTGGTAATTTTAATATAAACATGGAGAATCCCCTCAACATCATGTCCTCTCCTTCCTAAATCTTGCTCAATAGTAGTTAACACCTCAGTGTTCCTATTAGCATCTGCCTACTTGTCATTTCCCACCTTTAGTATATATGTTCTTTCCATACTCCTTGCAAACAGCTTCTCTTCTTTAGTACACTAATTCCCACTTAATGCTGTCCATGCAAAGGCAAAGCCTCTGCAATTTTCTCTTCCTGGAATTACTCTTTTTCTTTTTGGTGAATCATTTTCATCAGTGTACATACATGCTGACCTTTCTCTTATCTAAAACCAGACAACAAATAAACAACCAGATAATGCCTCACTTTGGGATTCTCCATTTCAAAAACAAACAAACAAACAAACAAAGTATTGTCTTTAACCTGTTTCCAATTGTTTTCTTTTGCTCTGTGTTTCACTTGCTGATCAAGATTTCATACATTCCATCATATAATATAATTATTCCTAAAAGTTCAACACTTACTTTCACCTTGCTAATTCCAGTGGTCAGTTATCAATCTTTATTTTTGTTAATCTATATTCCCTCCTCCTTAATACTTTTTATATCATTTGGTTTCCAAGATATTATACTGGTGTGATACTTCTTTCTTTTCTTCTGTCTGTTATTGCGAACTCTTCCCCTCTTCCCTGGACAGGTAGATAATCCCACGTCTCAGTTTGGGGATCTTTTTTCTTTTCTATCTATACTCTTGCCTTTGATAATTACATCTAGTCTATGACATGAAGCATCAATAATATACCAACAATTTACCATCCTCTTCTCAATTCCTGTTGCCTCCCTCACTTTTTTTCATCTGACTTTGTATCTTGTGGGCTTGACCTTTAAAGATTAAACCAAAGAAGGCCCTTTTTGTAATGTAGTTGTTTTTGTTTGTTTGTTTTAATGCTGTTTTGACCAAGGTTTGAGTCTCTGGCTACTGACCAACTAGTTCCTCTTCTTAAGCAGCTAATTAAGTCCACACTCCAGCTACTTTCCTAATCATGCTTTCACACTCCGGGCCACTACACACCTGCTCTACTTGCCCAGGGTCTAGATACAGATAACCAGGGCTCATGTCCAAATGCCTGATTTGTACATGATTTGTACATTGAATATTTGTAAAATATTGTAAAAATATTGAATTCAAAATATTCAAATCAGTTAATCTATAGGCAACCTGTGAAATCTAGCTTATAATACCCTACTTGCCATATCTAAGTTTCCCTCTGTAAATCTAGCTTGCTTTTATTTTGTCCCCAAGACCATCCCATGTGACTCCTCCTGGTAGTCTTTAAAAAAAAAAATTGACAAGTAACCAAGAGTTCCATCTTTCATCTGAGTTTCAGAGTTTTTTATCCTGCTATCAAAAGCATCTTTATATCTTATGAAAACACTTTGACCTCTGACTTCTCTTTTATTTCTTGAGAATACTGGAACTGGCACGAGAACAGAGGGGACATTGGTTGAAGTAGTGATTTCCCAGCTCCCTTCTTAAGGGATTAGGTTTGAACGTGGCTGTTTCTCAACCCAAGGGTATGCTTCTATAAGATAGCCATCTTGTATGGCTAGAAGTCTCACTGGGTTCTGTTCATCACTCATTTCCCTTGACTTTTATGCCCAAAGTAGGTATTTTCTTCCTGGTTTATCATACCTTGTTGGTTTCTTTTAACCCAGAAAGCAGTTTTGTAGAAGTTTCTTTTATGATATTATATTTAGTCATTTAAATCATGACTTTGAGAGCGTTATTTGTTTATTATGTGGATCCTGCCAGACAGATTTGAATCTCCATCATGTTTGCTAGGATTATAATCTCCCAACAGGTCTTCCTGCTTCTGCAAGTTCTCTTCAACAGAGCAGATATACTGATCTTATTAAAAGCATGTCCTGTAACAAATTGCTAATCTGCCGCCCAAAGCCTTCTAGTGTCTTCAATTTTGCTTAAAGTAATAGATATATTTTTTAAAATCCTCACGTAAACATGGCCTCTATTATCCTTATGGTATTATCTCCTACTGTTCCCTTTCCATTACTTCTCCCACTGCAAACAGACTGGTTTTCTTGCCAGAATGCTCACACAGTTGGCATCCCAGGAAATAACCTCATATTGATTCCTTATTCTACAAGTCTCTTTAACTCTAGAAAGTTTAGAGTTAACTGCATAAATATGTAAGAAATAAAATAAAACCTATCAATTATTTTGTAAACAATCAGTGAATATATAGACTTTACTTATTTGTACTTTTTGTTTTAAGAAAATGTAAACCATTGAAATCACAATTTAAGCTTAGAATTCTATACAATATATAATTCTGTAACTGAATTATGTTGTCCATTTTAAGTCAAATTTAATTTTTGACTAAATATATATACACACACATATATAAGTTAAGAAGCACCATATTAAAAAGTTTAATTTATATAATTTATAAAAAAATTTCATGTATTTAATGATCTTTATATTTAAGCCATTAAATAAGAAACATATTTGATAAGAAAACTAACTATATTAAATTTAAATGTGGTCAAAGTACTTTGAGGTGTAAACCAATTCCACAACAGACCAAATACTAATACAAGAACTCTTAAAACTGGGAGTTCATATTTACTAGATTTGTAAATACAGAAATATGGTTTGGAAGTTAAAATTTAGTCTTTGAAAGAACAACATTTTGGATATGCACCAAGAGTAAACTAATAATACAACTTTCAAACCTAAGTAACCTCTTGAAATTTTTTTATTTGTACATATTTTAGCTTTTACGTGAACTGTACAATTTAGAAGGATAATTGCCTAACTTTAAACATATCAGCCAAGCTAAAAGAGTCACAAGCTTCCTGATCTCATCAGAGAGCTGAGGTATCAGGTCAGCCAAATAACCCCAAATTTATGGAAAGGCAGACACTTGCTTGCGAGGGGCGGGCACCAGATGGTAAGAATAAGTTTGCTAACATTTTGAACAATTGCTAGAGATGATTTGTGAGCTAATATGAGAAAATAGAACCCATAGGGACCATAGACACAAGGGAAATTTACACTCACTCACTAGCTCAGTGCCAAGAAATTTACTAGGCAGGCAGCTAAAAGATGGAGAGAAGAGTAAGACAGGATAAAGCTTCCACACTGGCGCAGACATAAGAGAAGCAGAATACACAGCAGGACAGGCACAGACACACCGGAATCATTCTCCTCATTTCCCTTGTTGAACAAAAGCCTTCAGCCATTGGATAAAAGGCAGCAAACACAGTCAGTTTATGGGCAGAAGTGAAGACTCATTATATCAGAAGGAAAGCATTGCACACACACAAACAAACAAACAAATAAAATAATAATTAAATTGTGATCCTATCCTTTTTTCAGGTCATATACCTTCAAATTTTATTGCCATGTTTGTCATGTTACCATTCTGATGTTATCTCCTACCGGTCTGTAACTGAATATGCTTTTAAAAACTCCGTATTGCTAGAAGAGTAGCAGGATGGCTGAGGTGATCCCACCCCTGAGACCTAGTCTGCCTAATACTAAGGCTGAACTATAACAATAGAACACATCCCAAATCCTCCATCATCAGCCTAGCCAACATCCAAGAGCAAGTAACACTAGTGTGATTTTGGGAGAGCCAAAACATGGAGAGAGACCCTTTCTGAGGCACAAGTGAAAAGGTAACACTGAGAGGTTGGGTTGGAGCAAATGCTGAGACAAACTCTTCAGTGAACCAGCTCTTACTCTCGGTATAAGACACATTTGGTGCAATTTAAGCCCTGAGATTCACAGAAGGTAACTATAATGACAACAAAAACAAAGTACGGTGCAATTCACACTAAATCTACCCCACACATAAACCAAACAGAAGAGATGTGACAATTTGAAGGCATAAATTCTATTTACCTCAGTCTCTAGTTGCCAAGAAAATATGTCCAGATTTCCACCAAGAAATATATGATACACAGAAAAAGACAAAAAAGCAACAGACTTTATGGAGATAAAGCAATTAAGAGAACTGACTGTGATATGGCATAAAACAGATAATTTAAATAAGTCTGAGAACTATAACAGACATTCTAGGAAAAAAATGGAAAATGTGAGTGACCAGGAAGAGAATTTCAGCAGAGAGATGGATATTCTGAAAGAGTTAAATGGTACTTCTTGAAAAAAAAAATGTTTAATAACAGAGATGAAGATACTCTTAGATGCACACACCAAATGACTCAACACAGACAAGGTAACTAAATCTACAAGGAGCTCAGAATCTATAAGAAACTCAAACAGATCAGTCAGAAAAAAAAATAATAATTTCATCAAAAAGTAGGCAAAGGACATGAATAGACAATTCTCAAAAGAAGATACACAAATGGCCAACAAATACATGAAAAAGTATCAACATTATTAGTCATCAGAGAAATGCAAATTAAAACCACAATGAGATACCACCTTACCCCTGTAAGAATAGCAGTAATTAAAAAGTCAAAAAATAATAGATGTTGCCGTGAAAGGCAACACTTTTCCACTCTTGGTGGGAATGTAAACCAGTACAACCGCTATGTAAAATAGTATGGAGATTCCTGAAAGAGCTAAAAGTAGAACTACTATTTGATCTAGCAATCTCACTACTGGGTACCTGCCCAGAGGAAAAGAAGTCATTATATGAAAGAGACATATGCACATGCATGTTACAGCAGCATAATTTGGAATTGCAAAAATATGGAACCACTCTAAATGCCCATCAACCAACAAGTGGATAAAGAAAATGTGGTATATATACACCATAGAATATGACTTACCCATGAAAAGGAACAAAATAATGCTATTTGCATTAACCTGGATGTAGTTGGAGATGATTATTCTAAGGAAATAACTCAGGAATGGAAAACCAAACATCATACTTTCTCACTATACGTGGAAACTAAGCTATGTGTACACAAAGGCCTAAGAATAGTATCATGGACTTTGGAGACTTGGGGGGAAGGGTTGGAAAGGGACAAGGGATAAAAGCCTGTCCAACTAGGTATAGTGTACACTGCTCAGGTGACGGGTGCACCAAAATCTCAGAAATTACCACTAAAGAACTTTTCCATGTAACCAAAAGCCACCTGTTCCCCAAAAGCTATTGAAATGAAAAATGAAAAAAGAATCACAAAGAAAAAATTTACTGAACTGAAAAGAATAAAATACAAATCAACAACCACAATTTTAAAATTCCATATGCTTCAGCCAGTCATAAATAGAATGAAAAGACAAAGAAATAAAATGCCTAAATATCAACTTAATCTACATGACTTGGATAGAACAACTGCAGTAGACTACACTTTCTCTTCAAATAGCCATAGAAAAGTCGTGAACATTGACATAATCTGGACACTAAAGCAAACAAATTTTACTCAGTTTATAGACCATAACTGAATTAAAGTAGAAATTAATAGCAAAAAGATATCTGAAGTATCCCTAAATATTTGAAAGTTACCGCTTGATTTATCAATATATCAGGTCTCTCTCTTTGAAGTGTTTTCCTCAATCATCCTTCTGTTTTCCTCACAAAATATAAATATGCACAAATGTCCTTTAGAAAGGGCAATTAAAAACTACACACACACACACAAATCTACACATAAATGTATGTACTTAAAAAAATAAATAGATAATTCCTGTTTTCTATTTCACCCCTCTATCTACTTATTTCTCTCTGTCCACTCTTCAGTTCAATGCAATCAGATATTGCTTTCTTACCACTCCACAGGTAATGCCAAGTCCTAAATGTAGCAGCATCCTCTGCGTAGTCAAAGTCAATGGACAAAATGTCAGTTCTTATCTTTCATGCCTTGCCCTTTTTGTGACATTTCGCTTTGTGGAAATCTTTTGACAACTTTATATAAAAATGTTAATTCCTTTAACTTCATTAATTACACTTTTTCTTGGTTTTCTACCTATCTTATCAGTTCTTCAGTTTTATTTATTTGCATAGGATTTTCTTCCCTTCTCACCCTCTTATTCTCTTCCTCGAAGTTAAAATCTTAACTCTTTTCTTTACTCAGACTATCTTTCTGATTTTTTCTTGCATTCATCAATTTTCAGCTGTCATAGTGTGCAAATTAATCCAAAGCCTACCTCTTGTGCATTCTTGATTAGTGTATTAACTTTATCTATTTTCACATATTAAGTGCCTGTTATATATGAAGCTTTGTGCTAGGCAGAGGGAATAGAAAGTTTGATTAGAATATAGTTCGTACTCACAGTAAGCTTACGGTTTACAGAGACAATTTATTTTTAATGCAACAAAATAATATATTTGTCATACATGTATGTGTGTGTATATATATATATATATAATGCATAAAAGAGGCACAAAGATAGATTTGATGAATTCTTTTAAGAAGTGTAGTCAAGAATGATTTGAAAAAGTTGGTGATAATGGACTTGAGTTCTAAATGATGAATATCTTTTGTTTCCTCGTGGTCTAATTGGGTTAAAACTTTCTCTAACATGTATTCTTGCATCCATTCTTAACCTTTCTCAAATTATTATTCACAAGATATCATACTGCTCTTTCAAAAAATGCAATTCTGATTATATCACTCCCCAATTTATAATTCTTCAATAATGTCTATTGCTTTATAAAAACATCACAGGAAGTAAAATGATCACATGGTTTACCCTAGACATTTTTTTAATGTTACATAATTCCTCTCCAACCTTCCTCCATTCAAAACTAGTTTAATTGAGGGTATGCTGTAATGGACAAACTGAAATGCCCTCCTCTGACTTCTTCATCTAGCTCAACATGTCCTTCAAACCACAGCTTTAATGTTGGTTCTTCGAGAACTCTTCTATGACTCCCTAGGTAACAGCACCCTTTCTTATTCCCTCCCTAGTTTAATGCCTTTTCTCTTGAGAGAGATAATCTTATTGTAATTAAGCATTTTGTGTTATGATTTAATTTAGATTTATATTTTCTTCCCCACTGTAATTTTCACAAAGACATGGTGATATGATATGAATGTTGTATATGGATGATATGGGTGTTGTCAACATAAGTCATTTAATAAATGTTAAATAAATCAAGAAAATACAAATTATTGACACTTTAAATTTGCCATTTCATGAGCCCTTTATATAAATTTTAGGTTAAATGTTAACAAAACCAGACATTTTAAATAATAGTCTTCAAAATAAAATAATCTAATAATTGTATATAACATTAACATATGAGCATATACACAGGCCCATTCAGCAGTATTCTATTGAATGAACCAAAATAGAGGAGAAGCTTTCAAATATGAGAAGTTGACTACATTTAATTGAATACTGTACCTGTTTTTTTTTTTTTTTTTTTTTTTTAAAGAAAACACCTCAAGGGCCATCTAAGAAACAAAACAGAGAATATATCCATTTAGTTGGAATTGATATAAGCATCAGAAAAGTTAATTTGCTTCTATCGTGTTGGAATGTATAAAGACATAAGTCATAAATTATTTTATTGATAGGAAAAGAATTTAAAGAACTACTATGGTTTTCACATTAATCACATATGTATAGTTTATCAATATATCATAAAGCATCAGAGAATGAGAAAATAAGGTATCATAATGCAATAAAAATCAAGACATATTAATTAACAATGGCTTTACTGATCATAAAATATACAAAAATATGATGTTAATTTATTTGTGTGTGAATAATAAATATAATTTATTATATTTTATAATATAAAAATATAAATGTGAATTTATTTGTGTGTTTAATTTACTGAAGTAATAATGGTCCTGTGTCAAACATGTGTGTACAGAGGACAATGGAGCATTCAGTGGAGGCAGAATAATTTTACAATAGGTTCGGGGTTTGGAATCATATTGCCTGTGTTAAACTACTAGCTCCATCACTTAATAGCTGTGTGAGCTTGGTTATATTACTGAAACCTCTCGTATTCCAGGTTCCTCATCTATAAAATGGAGATAATAAAAGAACCTATTTCATATGGTTCATTACCCCACCAAATGAGCTAACCAATGAGAGGAACTTAACAAAACTCCTAACACATGGTAAGTGCTCAAATGTTAGCTATTATTATCATCACCTATCTAGTATCATATGCAATAAAATGCCCAAGATCCTCAATTAACTATATTTTATGTAATACAATTGTCTTGATTTTTCACTCAATTTTTATGAACAGGCAATAAAATAGAAGAAAATATAATATTTATCAATATGCCTATACTAAATTTGAATCACTGAATGAAAATGTTTTCTAACCCATGGTGAGTCAATTAAATTATATACTTAAAATATTTGCTTTCAAAAAGGATATTTAAGTACAAACTCCCAGTCGGTAAAATAGGAAATGGGTTGCTGAATGATCTTTTCCTGCCCTTTGTGCGTAAGTTCTAGAAACATATAATTTCTTCTAATTAGAGCTTTACTAGTTTGGAAAACTTGCTTTGTGCCAAAAAACAAACAAACAAACAAAAAAAACTCAATATTTTTTAAATGAGATATTAAATATCTCAGGATTATTTTATTAAGAACCTTTGAGGGAAACAGTTGAAATAACAATAACAAGCAAACCAATAAAATAACAACAAAAATAAAATGAACTTTAGAATTAAAGAGAAAACAACAACAACAAAAGCATGTAAGAAGGTTATACCACCTACTAACTAAAGTAGAAAACCACAAAAGAACCTTTCATTGATTAGGCCGTTACATTTATTTCAATTTCTTCCTTAAATAACCAGATAGCTCCATTAATGAGTTTAGATTTGCTCCCATTTGTGATAAATGACTCATAATAACCAAATTCTCAACACAGTGATGCACAGCAGAAAATCAATTTATTACTTTGTCATTAATTTTCTAGGAGAGTTAATGGGCACTTTTTAATAAAATAGTAAGCTACATCATATTAAAGCAAAAAGAGTATGCAAGCCATTATATTTGTGACAACTTGTTACAGAAGCAACAGGAAATTAACCCACAGGTTTTATTTCAAAGTCTCCCACAGGTACATATTGCATAGAGTGAGATATTTCTCATAATAGCAATAATAATAACCATATAATACATTATTGAGAAACTATACATTAAGCATTAAGTGTTGTGTGTCATTTGTTTTTGATCCTCATAATGGTTCTGTATATTAAATGTTTTTAATCTCCATTTTATTGTTGAGGAAACTCTTGTTCAGAGCAGTTAAATAAATTTCCCAGGAATGTAGCAACAATTGACAGAGGCAAGATTTGAAATCAAGCATTTGACTACGGATCTGATAAACACATCTTTTGACTGGTTCTTACTATTAGTATAAAAAAGGAACAAAAATTCCCCCCAAATACCTCTCACTTAATCTATTAGAACAAAGTTCTATTTATCATAAAAACAAAATGTCTAAGGGTCAGAGCAGATATACATCCTGTAACTTTTGTTTTCATTCTAAAACAAAATGATGCCAAGAGACTCCTCAAAAGTCTAATTACATCTTAATATTCCAGGAAGTTTCTTTAAAAGGCAGAAAATCATATTTATGTAAATTAATCATATCACATTAATCATAGCATTCCATTCTTAAACAATGATATTCATTTATTCATTCGAGTTCTTTTTTTCATCAACTCACCAATTTATTATTTTTTGTAGTCAGAACATTAAAAATCTATTTTAGCTAATTTGAGGTATGTGATACATTGTTATTAACTGTGGTCACAAGGCAGTACAGTAGATAAGTAAAACATTCCCACAGTCTAACTGGAACTTTGTAGCCTCTGATCAACTGCTTCCCTTTCCTCCTTCTTCCCTGGCCTTCCCTAGAACTCTGCTAATCACTTTTTTACTCTATTTATGAGAGTGACTTTTTTAGGTTACACATCCAAGTGAGATCCTACAGTAGTTGTCTTTCTGTGCCTGGCATAATTCACTTAGCAAAATGTCTTCCATTCCATTCGTATTGTTGAAACTCACAAAGGTTTTTAAGACTGTAGAATATATTTAAATATATATATATAATTACATATATATGTTTAAATATATATATATGCCACATTTTCTTTATCCATTTATATGATGATGATTGCCGATGAACACCGATGTCGCTTACATATTTTGGTTATTGTGAATAATGTTGAAATGAACATGAGAGTGCAGATATCTCGTCAACATGCAGATTTCAATTCCTTTGCATATATAACCAAAAATGGAATTACTGAATTATATGGTAATTGTTTTCTTTTCTTTTTTTTTTTTTTTTTGAGAAACCTACATAGTATTTTCCAAAATGGCTGTATTAATTTACATTTCTACTAACGGTATACAAAAATAATTTTTCTCTACATCCTTGCCAACACTTGCTATCATCTGTCTTTTTTATAATAGCCATACTAACAGGCATAAGATGACATCTCATTGCCATATTAATTTGCATTTCCCTGATGATTATTGATGTTGCAGATTTTTCCATATATCTGTTGGCCATTTATGTCTCTTCTTTTGAGAAATGTTGGTTCAGATTATTTGCCTGTGTTTTAATTGATTTAGTTGTTTTCTTGCTATTCAGTTGCTTGTGTGACTTATGTACTGTGTTATCACAGTATGGTTATCAAATATGGTTTATAAATATTTCCTTGCAATTGTAGATTGTCTCTTCGTTTTGTTAATTGTTTTGTTGACTGTGCAAAAGATTATTAGTTTGATCCAATCCTATTTGGTACTTTTTTCTTTTCTGTTTTTTTTTTTTTTTTTCCCCCGTGCCTTTAGAGTTTTATCTAAGATATCATTAATCAGATTAATATCATGGTGATTTTCTCTCTGTTTTCTTCTAGTAGCTTTAGAGTTTCACATTTTAGGTTTAAGTATTATATCCATTTCCAGTTTATTTTTATAGGTAGTGTGATATAAAAGTTGAATTTCATTCTTTTCCATGTG